>NC_053023.1:370658074-370692293 GCF_003073215.2 Triticum urartu | reverse complement strand
TCCAGTGCGGCGTACGAGGTCGTCGATGAGGCAGATGCGCTGCGGTGGACGAGTGCGCCGATGTAAAGGGGAGGAGCACGAAGGCTGCGGTGCCGTGGAGAAGTCTATTTTGCGGTGGGGATAGAAATTGGGGAGTATTCAGGTGTACTACTCTGGGTGCCGGGGTGGGGTTGGCTGGGTAGGGTGAACCTGAAGTTACGAAAACAGCCCCCTACCAAGCGTCATCCGTAGGCCTGTTCCGAAGGCTATGATGGTAACTTCCCACTGCTCGAATCAGGGTCGCGGGAGATTTTCCCGCCGACCTCAAAATTTTGTGACACTGACTCCCCGTGTGGCGTGTTGAGTGATTCGGCTAAGCAACTAGCGAGTAGTAGTAGTAAACTCTGCATATTAGGTTTGACCGAAGTCAAACTTCCTAAAGTTTGACCAAGTTTATAGAAAAATATAAACATTTACCATAACAAATATGTATGATGTGAAAGTACATTCAATAATGAATCTAATGGTATTTATTTGTTATTGTATATGTTAATATTTTTTGTTATAAGCTTTCTGAGAGTTTACAAAACTTGACTTTGACCAATGCTAATACGCGGACTTAAATAAAAACGGAGGGAGTACACATTTGTTTTCTTAGTTTGTAGTGAACTAATCATTTGTTGAAATTGTGAAATAAATATATTAGGCTATTGACTTCGAATGTAATGGTCTATACAATTCAATAGTTACAATCATTGTCGAATCCCAAGATGTATACAAGGTCTATAGTACTTCACAACATGCTCAAACTCACATAATCCCAGTCAAATGAGAATCTAAATGCATTTCATAGTTATTACTTTGTAGGATGCAACAAGAACAACCATAACTCTACATCAGCCATTATAGAAGCAACATTTTGACATATCCCAATGTGTGAATGAAACGTGCAGAGAGAGCTTTTGAAGATGGAGCAGATAGGGCGGGAAAGATTGTATGTATGTGGACGAGAGAGTAGGAGACAAACCTAACGAGATAGAGAGAGATAGAGAGAGAAAGAGAGAGGAAGAAGTTAGGTCTGTGAGAAAGATGCATACATGTAATATACATGAGATGCGTGTGCATCTGGATTCTGTATACGTGGAAGGAGAAGAGACAACATGTTTGATGAGAGAGCAGGAAAAACATGGACGAGAGGGGAAGGATCTCGTGGGTTGAGGGATTGACAATTTTGTGCGGGGGAGAGAGGGATTGGTAATTTTGTGCAAGAGAGAGAGAGGGTGGGGGAGGAGTCAGTCAGCCGTCGTCACATCACCCTGCTTCCAAATGACCCCGCATTCTCTAGCGCGGTGTGGTCGCCGTCTTCGATCTGCTCATTGCCCTCTTTGAAGATTGAGGTGTTGTGCATGTTGGGGTGCAAAGAAGCACAAGCGAGAGTGGTCGCCGTATAACCTTGGATGGGGATGAATTGTGTGCTCGGGGGAGTGTGTGTGTGTGTGTGTTGTGCTGTGTGTGTCTCTGTGTGTGTGTGTGTCAGATATTGAGAGAAAACAAACCTAAGGAGAGAAATGGGTATTCACGAAGAGATTGTGCGGGCCTTGAGGTGGGCAGGGGCCGGGTGAGGGTGTCAAAATGTGCGCGTTGATGCATGTGTTGCATGCGACCGTGCGAGGGACGGACGAATCGAGAGAGATGGTTGTTGTGTTACGGATGCTCCTCTCTCTGTCTCTCTCTCTCCCTCTCTCTCTCTCTCACACACACACACAAGTAAACTAGAAGACCGTTCTCTCATGTATACACAACGTATCGGCATCTGTCTATGTCTCACTCATGCACGATCATTTGCACATTCACACCTCTCTATGTCTGTATCACACGCACACCGTCTCCACATTGCCCTTCCGCCACAACACACATATGGACACATACACACGTTCTCTCTCAGTCACACACACAAAATCAGTATTAAAAAAACTAGGGCGCACCTAAAACGTCCAAATCCAAATAAACACGAACTGGAGCTAAATTCAAATATATGGAAATATTGCAGCGTCAAGAACTTTCACAGGAAAAAAAGTTGAGTAATATTCGAGGATTGTTTTCACACACACAAAAAGGTTCGGTGGATGTCCTTCGAGCGCGACACGGTGACGCACCGTTCGATCGACCGCGCGGCCGCGGTTCACGCGCTTGCACAGGATTCCGTATCGTGGCCGTGGTACTAAGGCTGGTCACAATGGGCAAGAACATAAGCTAGTAACTAATAAAAGCGCTGCCTAAGTCTAATGTTTACGTGTACTAGTATGGTTTTCTTTTAAGTTTGACCAACCTTATATATAAAACTAAAGTAAGCTCCCACACGCGCACTCATCAATATGCCGCCCGCCGTTGCGCATGCCGGCGCCCGCCTGCTCCGGCCAACAATTTCTCGCCCATCACCGCCGTGTCGCCCATCCCTGTGCCATGAAGCCGAAGGCTCGCCCGCTCACGTCGTCTGCAGTCCCTCCTCGCGATGCCGCGCTGCCAAGCACGCGAGCAGCTGGTGGAGCCGCGTCTATGCACGCAGCGTACGAAGAGGAGGACGAGCGCGTGCTCCAGCACGCCGGCGAGGAGGAACTAGCGTGTCATTGTCGTCTCCGCCCGCGCGGAGGAGGCGCGCATGGTGGCTGTCGCGGCGGAAGCCGGTCGCGCGCGCGTCGAGCCCGCAAACCGGGTGCGGACGCGGAATCTACCTTCGAGACCTTGAATGCCACGTGGATCCTGCAATCTGAAGGAGCAATTTGGGTCAGTCGACTCATGTGAGCCGTTTGATGCAACATGGATGGCTAGAAGGGCTTCTTCCACCTCTTCTGCCGTCTTCTTCCTTCGCTCCGTCGAACTTCTTTCACAAATCGACTGACCCAAATTATACTACTAGTACGAACGTATTAAGTACAGTAGGAACACGAAGATACGAGCAGTAGTACCAACTGCAAGAAGAACAGTAGTAAGACATAGTACTAGTACTACTGTACGTACTAAAGAGTTCAAATAACGAGAAAGAACATAAACATAGTTCTGCTGGGGCCTCAGCACAACACACCCTTGAAAATAAACTAATAAGCAACTAGTCCGCTTGACACTGCAGTAGAACCAGCATGAGCGACGGCACTGCCACCTACTTGGAGTCCGAGTCCACGTCCTCGACTTCGTCCTCGTCCCTCTTCCTCTTCCTCTTCGCCGACGCTTCTTTGCTTGAACCGGACACTGGGCTCTGCTTCTTCATCCAACCCTTGTAGATATTTAAACAAAGGTAGGCATCCATTGCTGCGTACAGGATGTGATCTTCATCTAATGTCTTCGACTCCCATGCATGATGAAACTCGTGATGAGGTTTCTTCAGTTTAGCGTACGAAGGATCAATCATGGCTGCTGCCAGGGTCAGCATTGAAGGTTGAGAGGAGGACACCAGGCTTGCCTTCTGGAGATCGAAGGGCTGGCCTACAACGAGACCTATCCGACGCAGGACGTCACTGTCGTTCTTAAAGCCTACAGTAACGAATTTCACTCTTTTGTCCTTGAGGAAGTTCTTAAAATCCCGGAAACTCAACGTCGGCATGGCATATGTGGTAACCAAGCAAGTTATGTATGCAAACCTAGATCACGCGGCTTCTTCCTCTCTTCGTCCTTTAGATCTCTCTCGTCCCAGGGACTGTGGTGTACTCAACATCTAGCCAGCGACCCACTCATCGTTGAAACTTGTTGAACATGTGTAGAAGCGAGAAAGCATGCTATCACCGTCTCGGATCCACGTGTGTAGATGACGATGAACGATTGCCGGTGATGCTCTAACCTGGACTCAGCGGCGACCATGGAGATTTGGGAGGCCATGGATTTTGGACGAGGGGTAGGAGAAGTTGAACTGTTGTACCCCGCAAAAAAAACTAGGAGCGAACTAATGTGAAAGGACGATACGACTGGGAGCGAACTATTGTAAGGTAGAAGATGGGGACGAGTACGGCGTGCGAACGGCATGGGGTTGCTGGCTTGCCCGGTGGATAAACGGCTGCAAGCCCCCAAAGAGTTCTCGAGAACTAGGCGGGACCCACTAGATGTCATGTCTACTAGACCCATATCGTAGGCCTGACGATATAGCTTCTGCGTGTTCGCACGCCATGCCGGCGCGCGGATGTAACATCAATTAATTCCGTCAAACGTCGCGCCTCCCACGACCTTCGCCTCCCTCGCGCGATCGCGCCCTTTGAGACTTTGACCGGCTATAAATGAGAATTTTTTTTGCCTTTTTAGACAAGCATTTTTTTTGCCTACTCCGCATGCATGATACTCCCTCTAGTCCTTTTTACTCCCGTCAACCGTTTGCAAAGTGTTTGACCAAATTTATACTTTTTTTGAACACCACCATATATTAATTAACCAGCCACACCAGTACACTCATTCAATACAATATTCACCACATAGGGCAGTACATTATTTACAAGAATACCATCTAATCTATTGTCAAAGCTATACTTAGCGATTAAGTGTGCCACCTTATTGGCTGAACGGGTAATCTTTGACAATTGAAGATTGTTGATCAACTTCGAGATGCTCAACGCATTCATCTTCAGGTCACGCATAACAGACTTGTCAACGCTTTGACAGGCATCAATGAAATCCCACGACCAAATTTATACTAAAAATATCAATATCTACAATACTCCCAAAACACTTAGGCGCGGTGCATTAACTTCTACCTCGTTTCTTGTTTCTTGACATATCAACCAATAGGAGATGTGGGTGTGCATGCTTTTAATGACTTGAGACTACCAAACACGACATGCAGTGGTTAGTTCATTGCATGCAATGCTATTAATTAGCAAATAAACATTAAGATCTCTCGTTTTCCCCTCCTCCTTGGTCACAGTGCACAATCTAAGATGACTTGCTCACCTAGACGGAGGGAGTACTGATTATAATGAGTATAAGAACTACGTTTTATAATGAGTGTAAAAATATTGATTTGACATTGTGAATGTTGACACATTGTGGAATAGTTTTTGAAGTCTGCAAAAGTACTCAACTAGTGTTCTCCACAAAAAAATGTGTTTACCAATGCATGCATGAACACTAGTTACTCTAACCCCCCTCTCTTCTTTAATTCTTTGCCACATCAGCATGTTTGCTATTCCCGTGTGCATGATACCAGCTAAGATACCACCATTATGGCCAGCCTTAATCATCGCATGCAATAATTTAGTGCACCTTGAAATATGAACATGTGTGGGGCGTGTTTGTTTTTAATGACTTGAGACTATACCTAGCCCGGCATGCAAGATGACTTATTATGCACCGTTCCCCATACCTGCAGGAAGCCCGTTCGTCTCCAAATTTTCCTCTCCATGTGTGGAAACAATATGCCTGCCAAACTCTCCTTCTCCCTCCGGCGGTCCCACCACTCCACCCCAGTGAAAAAATCTGCATGCATGACTCTCCTCCCCCCACGCTCGTCCAATCCGTTGTGACCAGCAATATTTCCACCCCTTCGCTCCCCGTAATTTACTCCAACAAATATGCCCACGTAGCTGTTACTTAACTGCAGGTGCATTCGGTCACTGACATATGGGCCCAACAGGGGTCTGGCCCACATGTCAGTGACGCAACTGGACCGGCAGTTAAGTCAGTGCAGCTCAGTCCATATCTTACGTAGGTGTGCCATTGCTCGCTATAAATACTGCGCCTCCCACGACATCGCTATCTCCTCCCCCTCACGTTCACGTTCATCGCTATCTCCTCCCCCTCCCTCTCACGTCGACCACCATGGCATCGCCCCTCCCAAGCCCTAGGAGCCCCTCGCTGCACCGCGCAGACGGTCACGCGTCCCGTTCCGTTCCTCGCCGCCACTAGTCGAGGAGGACGCGGTGTTCCGCTCCTCGCCGCTACGCGACGCGTCGCCGTTCCGTTCCTCGCCGCCACTAGTCGAGGAGGACGCGTCGGTGTTCCGCTCCTCGCCGCGACGCGACGCGTCGCCGTTCCGTTCCTCGCCGCCACTAGTCGAGGAGGACGCGTCGGTGTTCCGCTCCTCGCCGCGACGCGTCGAGGTGGACGCGTCGGCGTTCCCAATCTCGCCAGCACGCGCGCCGGAGGACGCGTCGGCTCCCCGCTACGAGGAGAACGCCGCGCCCCGCCGAGCCCCCCAGCCTTGAGGAGCTTTGGAAAGAAATGGATGTCGCCTTGTGGGAGGCTTTGCCTCCAGCAGAGCGCGCCAAAATAGAGGCGGAGAAGAAGGCCGAGGAAGAGAAGCGCACCGCGGAACAAGCTGCCTGGGAGGCCTATGTCGCGTCCGAGAGAGTCAGGAATTGGCTCTTTGGCAGAAGGCTCGTGCGAGGGCCGTGAGGGTGGCGGAGGACGCCTGTGCCGATGCCCTAAGTGCAGTCGGGCCCAAGCGCCTCATCTACGCTTGGCGTACATGGACCGGGTGCACGCTTCCAGCGAGGAGGAGTACCTGTTGGCGCCGGATCACCACACCGGTGAGATCGCGCTCGCCCGCCGGCAAGCCGCCAATCAGCACCTCGCGAGTTGCGAGGCTGAGGAAGAGGCGTTGTGTCGGCGCGCTGGGAAACGGCCATGCACCAGGGCACTCGTGGCGCGCCGCAAGCGCTCCTGCGAGCGTCGTGGCTTTTAGGAGGAGTATAATTTTTGTTTCGTAAGGCGATCTCATTAGTTTTGGGACGCAAATGATAAATCCCGAACGTTCAGGAATTTTTAGCGTCCTTAATTAAGTATGTAAAAGGGAAAGTTTGGAAACCTTGTGTATTCGTACGCATTTTGCAAGTACGTGCATATAGCACAAACTTTACTATATACTATCGCACTACACGTCTCTCTCGATATATGCTTGCAGACTGTGCTACTCCCTCCGTCCAGGTCAATAAGTCATCTTTGGTTGTGCACCGTGACCAAGAAGGAGGGAAGACTTATACACCTAGACGGAGGGAGTACTACTATTACTTATGTACGTGCAAATGCACGTTTTAACATTACGATGCGGTTTTTGTAAAAGTAGAAAAACAGCACTAGTCAAGCTTGTGAAACGATTCAATGCAAAACAAATGCAAAAATGCTCGTTTGATTGTTTACTTTTAGCTTCCTTCTCTGTGGTTATTTCTCTGTCGTACTTTGTACGGAGTATCTCACTGGTTGGAAAGGCATGCAAATTCCCAAACCGCTTCCTACACCCTGTATCTCACTGGTTGCCGCGTTGACGTTGTCGCCCATGTCGGATGAGGTTGCCGAGGTCGGGGAAGAAGTCGTCGTTTGCGAAGTCGTCGCTGCCAGCAGTCGCGCGAGTGCCGCTCCCACAAACCTGATCGCCCCTCTCCCGTACAGGATCACGAGAGGCGGTTCCGGAGGCCTGCTGTCCCTTCTCCCGGTGCACACCGGAAAGGAGGATGGAGAAGACTTGCTTGGCGGCAGATGATCTGGAACGGTGGTGAGAAACTATATAGTGCGGGCCGGGTAGGTCGTGGGAGTATAGCTCTGTCCTCGGCTCGGCTCAATCCCGCAACCCGCGGCGCGTCGTGACGAGGCGTGGCGTGGCGAGGCAGCGAGGAGGAGGAGCGCGCGTGTAGGTCTCCTCTTCTCATGCTCATACAAGTGGTAGAAGAGCTTCACCTTATAAAGGCCTACTAGCAAAATTCCAACATCGACCAGGCCGTCCATGAAACGGGAGTGGCTGTAGGGGACGTTGCGCCAGTTGAATATATGAGCAAGTTACTACGAGATTTAATCCGAATAAGCACAAAATAAATCATGACGGCTATAACAGAGATGAAACTAATCATGTGGACTAGCATAGTAGTAGGATACAGAGTAGAAACATGAATTCTACCACGATTTCGAACAGGAAGGACAGAAACACATACGGTGCAATGGAGCAGCACTTGGCGTTGAGGTTGTCGCCCATGTCCAAACACCACGTAGACACGGTCTTTGAGCACGGTTCGTAGTCCATGCTCGGGCATTGAAGTTTGTAACTATTTTAGATTAGAATATACTACTCCTCCGGTGCTAGTAGTAGAGCAGAGTCCTACTCTACTACTCTACTCAAGCAAGTTAGGGCATAGCATTGTAGGGAGTACCAGTACTGTGATCACTCAAGCAAGTTGTCTGGCATCGACATGACCCTACACTGCTGGTATGTGTCTCCTAAGTCAAGCGGCGTTGTAGTCATCATCACCCGTCCACTTCGCGCAGCACATATTCGCTTCTCCATCTTTGTCCGCACATAATCTCGTCCAATCTTCCATCCCTGCTAAGGCGCCTCCCCCCTCGTCCGAAACCCAAGCACTAACAATGGCAGAACTGAGCAGCTCCGCCGAAAGAGTGGCTGGAATTCGTCCCCACAGAGGTAATCAAGCTCATTGTTTCACGTGTGGACAATCTCAGTACCATGCCACTCAACGTGTGCTCGTCGGGGCTGTACCGTTTACTCAAAGCCCTCAGGCCGGAGCTTTTTAAGCCAGCTCCTTGCTTGCTGATGCCGCCTGATCTTCAGAAACGGCATGTCACGCAACATAACAATCGTAGGGTGGCGAGCATCAACCCCCTTGACTGCGATCCGACCCCCGTCAGCCTCAACTACATTAACGGTATGTATTGGGTCGACATGAACACATCTTGGATGGTGCTCGTCGACGGTCGCATTAGCTAGATGCTCGTGGAGGTCTACACCCGACCATTGATCCCCCTTCCTTCGATTAACAATGCACTGCTTTGGCACCGCGGCCCAGAATACTCGGAATCTTATAGTAGCCAACATGATACCAAGTTTAATTTGCTCAAGGTTGTAATCTTCCAAGTGCCCACAAGATCTACGAATTATAAAGACTTCAGGCTAATTGCGTTCTTCAACCGCGGTCTCGCCTATCTGACAGGTCACTGCGGTAAGTGGATAAATCTGCATGTCCATCGCAGGATCATGATCCCATTCTCATGATTCTTCTATGCCATTGAACACAAGGGCTTCATTTACGCTGTCGACTCCTTCTATGGCTGGACGTATTGCTGGCCTACTCCAGTCATCGCTACAAACGGCTGTTACAGCAGTATGTTACTTTCCTATGATATCATGATGGCTTGCTTATATTACTGTCAACATTTGCTGAAAAAATATTCATGCTCATAACATGCTGTTCTTAAGATTGACTAAACCAAGAGCCCTTTTTTATTTGACTCCAACTTGATATGATGTTGTAGGCCGCCTGGTGTCCCTACCCTTCCTAATCCCAGAACCTTTCAAAGAAAAGCGGCATGGCAGTTGCAGGTGGTTCCTGGCTCGATCAGACGACGGCGAAAGATTGATGATCGTTCGCACGTACCGGACGTGTTGTTTCGCGGAATACAATCACAGTCACTGCAAGGTCTTTGAGCAGGATCCCAGCTTCTCTGGGCCTTCAGGAATTTTTGACTGGAGGCTGGTAAGTAGCCTTGGTACACGCTCTCTGTTTGTCGGACTGAATTATCCGATTAACCAGGAGATAACCGACGGCAAGGATCATGATGGCAGCGCGGTTTCGTTCATCAGGCAAAACTGTGTGTACACAGCGTACCATGCGTCTCTGCATGCACCATACCCTGATATGTGCCGCCACGCTCTGCAGCCCAAAGTAGGAGAGAGGGTCGCAAGTATCAGACTTCGACCTGCTGGCTGGAGTTTCCCCCGTCAGGCACCCATCTGGTTCAAGCCGTCAGCCAATCTCCACAGCTTAATAAATAGTAACGTCTAACTGAGCCAGTTAGTTAGATGCGTACACTTGGTGTAGTAGGATCTTTATTTAGTTTGATGCATACACTTGTTCTTTTTTGGTAGCCCTTTTGTAATGATGGCTGATGTTTGGTTTGGAAGAGAGAGCTGCATCTTCACTCTTCTGGACTGCTTACTGCTTCTGTTGCACCCCCAGCCCTGGTTGTTGCTGCTGCCGCTGTTTTCAATGTACAATCAGTAGTATATTTCGTCTGTTGGTTGAATAAATGTGTTGTTAGAATGACAAACACAATGTTTTGGAATTCGTTGCATGGTTCGATCCTTTAGTGCCCCGTACCGTACGTAGCGCATACTATTATTCGGCCACGGGACAAAGTTTTTTTGAAACTCGGAACACATTTTCCACTTGTTGATAACATGCATCCCACTGATGAAGGCCCAATAGAGAAGCCCATAATTAACTGGAAGGGAGGCTCTCACATGAATCCGGCCCAGGTACATGCTCATGGTCCCCTAAACATAAATAAGTAAATAAATAAAGCTAAATTCTCATGCACCAGTTCTTTGGGAAAATAGGTAGCCCAGTATTTCTTTTTGAAGAATACCCAAGCTAGGCCTATTTGTTTTCTCCGAATTACTGGGCTGCAAATCTTTCAAGACGAGGAGGGATGCATTCCGGCCTGGCTTAAGAGTATGGTCAATGTCTGTTAAAATTAATAACAAAAGAGGTTGAAAATTCCAAAAAAATTATAGCAAATGGGATATAAGTTTCTTTTTTTGTTTTTGTTCTTCACTGAATATCTTATACGTATTTCATTGGATTTAACATGACATAGTACTAATTTATTTTTAAATTTGTTTTAGTATGGCTATTAATTTTTGGATTAAGAATATTTCGTTCCCCAGCAAAAATTTGCGAATTTTCAAAATTTCTCACATATTTAGTTAATCTTTTGACCCTAGTACCACTACTAGGGAAAAGCCTAGCAGCAGCGCGGGTTTTGGGCCTATTAGCAGCGCGGGGGCCGGCGCTACTAATAAGGCGCTACAGCTAACGTATAGCAGCAGCGCGGCGCACCCGCGCTACTACTACGTCCGTTAGTAGTAGCGTGGGTAAAAACCCGCGCTACTACTAACCCGCGGAATTTTTTTTCGAATTTTTTACCCGAATTTTCAAATTTCTGAATTATTTTAAGCTCTAATCTCTAATCACCCTAATCACTGCTCAATTTAATCTCTAATCACCCCTCATCATTCCAAATCATCTAACTTCCCGGAAGGTCACCCATCCTCTTACTACTCCAGCCTGAGCATGCTTAACTTCCGGGTTCTATTCTCCCTCGATTCCAAGTCTGCACTTGTTGTTTTCCTAACAATAGTAAGATGTCAATCCTATTAACCCTCGGTAGTTTAGCTTGAGAATCAAGTCACACATTTCGCTGTTTGAGTTTAAAACTATTGTTCTAAACCACAATAATTATTTAGTAACACTAATATTTCTTGAATAAGGAGTTTGACTAGATTTTGACCAAAGTTTGACCAGATTTGACCAAAATTCCAAAAAACTAAAAATAATTATTTAGTAACATTAATATTCTTGAATAATTATTTAGTTACACTAAATACGTCTTGAATAAGTAGTTTGACCACAGTTTGACCAGATTTGACCAAAATTAAAAAAAACTGAAATTTGAGCATAACTTTTTTCCTTTTAGAATTTTAGGATTCTAAAAATTTGCAAACAGGTCGTAGGCGGTCACCATCATATGCGGATTTTCGTGCTAAACTAGCTTTTCGTATAATGTTTACATGTTTTTTCTAGGACCACTCGTATGCATAAGTGTCATTTCCGTTTTGACATTTTTCCGTACCTGGTTGTGCATAATGTCGCTATATCGATATTCTAATGCTTCTTTAACATTGTATTCACTAACTTGTTAGACTTTGTTATGTTTAACAAAGTTTGGGTATTATACTACATCTAGAAAGAGATATGGACATTGTTATCAGAAATCATTTTATGGATAAATCTATTTACTGTGTATCGTTTTTTTATGTTCTAACATATGTTAGCAACAAGTTGAGGGCTGTTTAGCTGTTATCGCTAGCGAGGCTTTTTTTTGCGATCAAACATGTTGTCCTAAGATTTTTTAAAGTGTTTAAATTTTCCTAATCGAGGGAGGATGCTCGAGGTAACATTAACTCACTTCTGTAAGGTTTTAGGAGATTTTTAAATTCTTGATTAAAGTGTTCACTCAGTTTTCCTTTGCTTTTCTCAAAAACTGCCGATAGGCGACTCCACAGGTGGGGGGAGTTCATATGGTTTGACAGCATAGGGGTTCGTCGAGATAGTGCAGAGGGATTTTCTCGCACCCTCCGTATACTTACTTATTATGTCTATTAGTTCACGGAGGTAGGTGAGTCTGCGGGTATATAAAACTTGTAGTTCTGTTATCTGCAGATGGGTTTGAATTAAACCAGCATTCACTACTTGCGTATAGGCTAGGGCAAGTATGAGACCGCGTTTGCCAGTGTGCGACGCGGTTAGAGGATGTATCTGCATCAGTGTCGCAACTCTGTACTTCTATCTAACTACGTAGTGTCTGAGCGGTAGAGAAAGACTGGCGACTATCGTCACATTCTTGTGCATTGTCTCGGGTTAGGCCTTCACGGAGTAGAGACCAGTCTAGTATGGACGCGGGGTCTATTTACATCCAGTGTGCGGTGTACTAGGTTTCTGTTAATTCATCCACGATATCACTTAGTAGTCAAGCTCGAGGTTTATACCTCGTTGCTCACTGGACTAACTTAGTTGGGCCGTCAGACTCTGCCAGTGATTTAAAGCCGCCTCTGACTGCTAGGTGCTGTTAATTGATTAATATTACTAAGGTACTAATCCGGTCTTTATCCCTAGGGTGTCAGTTAGTCGTTAGAATCCAGAAGAGATGGCCATGGCAATTCTCATAGTGTAAACGGATGCATTAAATTCAATATTGATGAATAGGATAATGAGTAAAAACTTAAATGATGTAAACGACAAACATGGCGGTTACTGGGAGAATCGACATTATGACTTCGAGGTCTGACTTGGTTTTAGCGGCTTTTGTGCAGACGGCTTTGATGCAGCTGATACATCTGGTATATAGCATAGAGGCGCTTGTATCACCTTTGTGAGCGAATCATTCTTAGATTGATTCTGCATTAGTGTCTGGATTTCATCCTATACCATGCACGACAGTGCTTTCAATGTCCTGTTTCTTTATCACGCCTTAGTCTCACTCAAGCGGCTGCTCCTTATAAAACGCGCAGTAGGGACTGTCTTGTTTCCCTGATTCCTCTGTGGCCCCTGTGTACACTGCTATGGCATTGTCTTCCCTCCTAGCCCTAGCCCTTACCTTTATCGGCCTTAGTGGGGTTCTGCCCTCGTTGGATTCCTGCTGCATGGTCATAGTTTAACATGCCTTCTTATGGTATAGCGGCATAAAAAGTGAGTTCTCTATTCCCACCAACATACTGGGGATGGCTATCTGTAGTTTGGAGGTCTTTTTGTCTAGATCGTGCGCCTATCTTAAGTCGATTAGCGGTACGCAGATTAATTTAGGGTCTGATGTCAAGCTATTGATCAATATGAGGGACGATTCTTTGTCTAGCAGTATACTCGTTCTGCGATTTTGATATCGGGACTACGGGCTTGGTCGTGCTGCTATTATTGATCTCAAATCGCTGCCTTCTTTCTTCGGCTAATCACGCCATCCTCCACCATACCCAGTCGCCGGGAGATCGCGCTCTTTGCTCCTGCTCCGGTCAATCGCGCTCGCTTGCATATTAGGTCTCGTCTACTGATCGTAGCCGTTCATAAGCGCCCCTACTACTCCCCACCGGCTGTCTAGTCATTCAGGAGCGCTGCAGCGTTCTGAACGGTGCAACTCACAGCTCATAGCATTTTTCGTTATGCATATCCCTCGTAGTTCTCCTCTCGCGCATTGGCATGTCTGCAGATTCTGCCCTCGGTTGCTGTCCTATTTGACGGCCTCCTAGGTAGGTGGCCCCTCTTTGCTCTGTGCGGGAGTACCACCGCCTTCCGGTGTCCTTTTCTTCTTTCTCTGGCTGCTGGCTGCTTGTTATAATGCTGTGCGGTTGGCTTCTAATTCTGAGGTTGCCATTCGACGATGCTTATCGTATTGCGTGGAGGAGGTCTGCGGCATGCTGGTTCAAGTGCCCAGCTAGTTTTTTTGGTGAATTTGCCAGGAAGTTGCGCTTTGTTCGAGGTTCTGTGGCTGTTTGGGTAGGTGCCTGCATATAGGGCTTTCTAAGACTGATGCAGAGTTATTCTTTTACTCATCCGGTCGTTGTCTTGTAGTTATATAATGTGCTCCGCATTACGTTAATGGTATGTAGATATTAGTTGTGTACAGTTTTCCTAAAACACATACAAATCTTGGTATATCATCTAGTGTTGAAGTTATGTTATCTTGTTTTCATTTACGTAGATTTTGAGAGAGTCTATTATATTGTTTTTTATCGCGTTTGGGAGAATTCTTTTGGTTATTATATTGATAGACTACGTTCTTTATTTGTTGTAAATCGGAGCATCTGATTATCGTGAGTGGAAATTCGGGAATAATATAATTCACGGCGCGCTGTTTGCTGACCTGCATATAAGAATTGACAACTTTTTCGCTATTTGATTTTCTAGTACTAAACCACGTATTTTTCATTCTCGGCGTCTATCTAGATCATGCGGATGTGTTAAGTCTCTGCTAACTAATAAGATATGTGCGTTGCCTATCTTTTATTTAGATGATAAATTCCATTACCCTCTGACATTATCCGCAAAACTAGAGGCTGACCATTGTAGTCTAATGAGGAACAGCTATTGGTAGAGTGTGCAGGTCTTACTTCGCTATGCTTGGGTATTATCTCACGAGATACTTGACGCTTTCCGTATAAAGGTTGACTCACACAAGCAGTGACTGTTGGAGGGACATTGCCATACAATCGTCACCCGTCGTAGTTAGCTGCTAACTATGCAATTTTCCTGTCTGATTTCTTCTTCTTTAACTGGCTCAGCTTTTTCGACTCATTCCCGCGGCATTTCAAAGGTGCGTTGCGACACTGCGACCCTTCATTTTTTAATGGTTCTTTTCGGTACACGCCGCGGCTCCACTCCCTCGCTCACTTGCCGGACTCTGTCACTCTGCACTTGGTTCCGGTTCTCGGGGCGCACGACGGCTTTTGAGGGGTGTTGGTCGTGCATTGGCTTCGGCATGCTTGCTCCCTCCTCCTCGCGGCCGGCTGTGCTGCCGCGCAGGCCTCACCGCCGCACCGTACTCCCAGTCTGGCCTAGCCACCTCTACTCACCCACACCTGCTGTTATTCTCCGGCGACGGCAGACGAACCAGTAAACCCTCGTACAGTCGTACTCCCCTCCGCGTGGGAAACAACTGCCGAGTCTTCCCTGCCTCCGTCGTCCCTTCCTAGGCCTCGCCGTCGTCCACCGCCCTGGTGCTCTCGGCGCGGCCTGGTCAACATGGTCAACGACCGACATGCATCTGAAGTGGACTGTACGTGGAGAGGCCGACAGCTGGGTCCACGGCCGCATGCAAGGAAATGCCTCCTTATTACGCGCAAAATAATGATTCCTCCACCTGACATCAGGGACCCGAAAGGGCCTCTAGTATTTCACGAAAGACAGTTACCGCCGCTGACAGCTCAGGACCCACCAGTGTATCTTCGCCAGCGGAAGTGCCTCCTTATTACGCTTATCAGGGTCATCAGAGGCTCGACCTACAGTGCGTCAGAGCTTCGGGGCAGAGCAAAGAAGGTTGCCGCGATCCTTATTACGTGCACAAAATTGATAAGAGATGTAGAGTAGCGTGCGCCTGCTGTTAGCTGGGGTAACCTTGCGGGGGGGTGGCAAGTATAGTCGCAGGTGACTTGTCCGGGTGTGGGCCGGGGTTACGGCGAGATACGTTGCAGGGCGGGGGCGTGGCGAGCAGGCGGGGGGGGGCCGCCGCCGTATAGTGGGAGGCTGACTTGGGCCTACTAAGTTGACGGGGACGGAGGGCTTTGTCAACTTAGTCAATATGCACGATTCTAGCTCCAGTGACCGTACGATGTCCATCCAACGGCCGTAGTGCTTCTTCAACCTCTGGTCTTCTTGCTCCAGCCGCCCAAACCAGCGCCGGTCGTGCCTCGTGCTCCTGCCTCCCGTGGCCGGCTGCGATGCGGCGGAGGCCTCACCGCCCCCTACTACTCCCACCACTGGCCAGGCCATCCCTCTACTCACCCACACCCCCTGTTATTCTGCGGCGACGGCAGCCTCACACCGCAGCGAACCAGTGAACCCTCATCCTCTACGCGTGGGCATCCACTGCCGCGTCTTCCCCGGCTCCGCGTCCGTCCCCTTCCTAGGCCTCGCCGTCGTCCACCGCCCTGGTGCTCTCGGCGCGGTGTGGTCAACGTGGTCAAGGAACGGCTTCCATCGGACGTGGACTGTACGTGGAGAGGCTGACAGCTGGGTCCACGGCCGCAGCAAGGAAGTGCCTCCTTATTACGTGCAAAATAATTATTCCTCCACCTGACAGCGGGGACACCGGACGGGCCACCGTATTTGCGACTGTTTGCCCCTGACTGCTGGGTACCTTTTGGTTTATCGCTGCTGTTCTTTTGTTCTGGGTGACTGCTGGGACCCACCAAGCTACATCTTCGCAGGCAAGGAAGTGCCTGACAGTCGGGACCCACCTGGTCGAAGCGTATGTAGCGTTGTCATTCTGGTCGCGAACGTGTACGTACATATATACTGGTCGATGTAGAGGCGCGCACGTGTCATAGTAGAGGCGCGGGTGCGAAGAAAGAAAATACGGCCACGTATGTGTACATACGGGCGGGGTCTCGAACGCCTACTCCGCGCATACGTACGGCCAGGGCTCGTGTACATGGCTGGGTCGGAACGGAGAAAACAGTGTCGTCGTCGTGTTCATGGGGAGGCAACGGAATGCGTCGTGTTCATGGGGAGGCAACGGAATGCGTCGTGTTCATGGGGAGGCAACGGAATGCGTCGTGTTCATCGGGAGGGCTTGGACGGAACAGGCGATGGAAACGAGGCCTGGCATACCGCAGAACGGAGGAAACGGCCTTGTGTTCGACCGGCCACGTTCGAAATGGGATCCTGTTCATCGGGAGGGGTCTGGCGTACCGCAAAACGGAGGAAACGGACCTCCTACGGTCGAAACGGGGGTCCTGTTGATCGGGAGGGGTGTGGCGTACCGCAAAACGGAGGAAACGGTGTGAGCGCTACGGTCGAAAGGGGCGCTCCTGTTGTGGACGTGTCGGCTGTGGGTTCCGCGAGTCGTCTGTTTGTTGTCTGAGGTTCGGATGATGTGTGTCGTACTGTTCAGGGCGCAAACAATTACGGGAGGGAGAATTCATTTCTGGCTCACTGATGCTTGGCGCGCTCTATTTTTGTTCTGAGCACAGGGGGTCGTGTTCATGCGGGGAGGGGTGGTGGGCGTACCGCTAAACTGCGAACGGTCCACACTGGTGATTACCTGTCTGTCCTCTCGCACTCGAGTGTCGCACTTTCTCGCATTCGTCCGCCTCACTATCGGGCCTCACCTATCATTTCCAAGCTTCACCGTCTCTTGTGGCCTGTTTCAGTTTCCTTATGTGCACGCCTCTCACTCGTTAGCGTCTGCCGCTATATACTCTTACCGCTACTGTTGCAATGTTCCTACCCTCGCACCGTCTATTGTCTCACTGGGTGGTCCCTGTCTTTGCTCTGCAGCACAGTCTGGGTGTTCCATGTTCGAAGGTGCACCCACTCCCGATCCTTCATTGGGCACTTTTTCGTCCATCCCATCCGTGTACTGATTATGCCGGCGGCTCTCAGGCTCATTGTGTCCTCCCAATCTACCCACTTGTACAAATGCCTCAGTCGGCCCGTGCCGTTGTCTGCGTACTTTCACGGGGGTCTGTTCTAATCCGGACTCTTTCCATGCGGCTACTCGCTCCCGATCCGTTCTTACTATTTCCGGCTCATAATTTTGCCGCTGTCCTCCATGCCCTCCACCACACTATCCTTAGGTTAGGGCTCACTGTTCATCGGCGCATGAGGCAGCAATCGTCGGTCCATGGTCTGCATTGCACATCTTTATTCCCTTGACTTCTTCTCCTTCTTTCTGCGTGGGGCCTTTGCGTTTTACCTCCTCACCGCATTCCAAACTTGTAAGCAGTCCTTCTTGCATTCCTTTTGGCCTACTTCCTCTGTCCTGGACGGTACTTCACTGTTCATTCCTTGAACCTTCAACCCACGCCGAGTGCAACCGGAGTCGCTTCCTTGATGCTCGAATTGTAGCGCTTTACCCGCGTCTTTCTTGCTTCCTTAGTCTTTCTGCTCCGCACTCCTTCTGGCGATTCTTCGTATGTCAGTTCTCGCATCTATAATTATCATTCCGATCGCCATCGGGCTATGTGGCGTGGTTCGTAACACTCTCGTGCCCTTGTCCCACTTCCTGCAGCACGTCGTTCAATCTGGGCTTTGATCACTCGCGTCCTCCGGCTCTTCACTGCTCGAGTGTTACGTATGCACCACGTCACGCAGTATGCGCACGTGCGTTGGTGCGGCATTATGTCTAGATTGTTCCTATCGACGCACCCTCGCACCGTACGGCAGCCGCCGTATGTTTGTAGCTGAGAGCACTAACGTCGCATCGCTCTCCGTTACTCGTTTGATGGCGTTGTTTCTCCTTTGGCAGCTTCTCCTGCGCATACTCCAATCCCCCACCACGCGACCACCGTGCTCGGTGCCTCTCGGTCGTCTCTCCCTGCCTTTGTGCCTCTTTGTAAGCCTGGTATTCGTTTGGTCGTTGTCAACCGACTTCCTCCTCCCAGCCCGTCTCCGCGGCCTTTCTCTATGCGCTCTTCTTCCTTCTTGCGAGTCGAGTTTTTCCGTCATGGACGGCCTCGAAGGGACGATGTCATGCCTACCTGTCTTCTCTTACCGTTCGCGCTTCCTACGATTGAATAGTGGTCCATCGCTCTGTCATTTGGGACTGGAATCTGTAGTCTCTATCAGCAACGCTTATGGAGTTCCAGCCTACTATCTTGATTGATGCTTGCTCACGTTCATCACTGCTCTCGCACTGCTTCGCGGATTCGTAGGGTTCATCGTGCCGAGGAGACTTATTCCGCTCTATATCTTCTCGGGGTTCTATATGTTAGTATGAAATATTGAGACATTCAATTTCCACGTTGATCAGGTATTTAGCTCCTCCTCCTGGGTGTGTCCCTGCCTTTCTGTGCTGTACCTTTCCTACGTGGCGGCCGTCCGTTGGGTCACTTTCTCCTTTCCTCATTTTCGAGGACACTTTCTCACGCACGATAATTGTCACTCGGAATTGTTTCGTCTTTCTCTCATTTTTGTAGTGCTTCGCTCTTTGAGCATAGATGAGGTTCTTATCTGTGCACATGTACTGGTATTATTCACGCACCAGTATGAATATTTGGGCATAATCCTGTTACTGCAGAGTGACAATCCTTTAGATGACTTAGTTAGTTGTCGCGCTTCATACGTGAGCTTGTTCCCTGCTGCCCCCTTTCCAGCACGGGCCTTGTTCTTGCCTGATCTATGTGCACATATGCTTAGATTGACAGTAGCGTCTAGATTCTAGTGATTTATGGTGTACATCGTGTTGCGTGCCAACGATGCTATTCTCTTTCGTGCTGCTGCCAAACTGGTGTATGTTGTGCGGTAGTGCTACTCCCACGGGGTCGGGGTCACTGTCGGCTCGTGTCTTGAACGATTCAAGTGGCTTCACTTGGCCATCATTCCATTCATAGGCTGAATTTGTGCGGTATCGTAGGTTGAAACATAAAGTACAATCATCAGTCTCTATGAATTTATGTCATCCCTTCTGGTGTGTTGCGTCGGCAGGTGTGTATTGACGCTTATCATGTCATCTTTCGGATTGCATTTCGGTGATTTGGGATTTACCACTGATCTTAGAGCATAGACAATCGTCTATCCTCACTTCTTCTCTCTCGGTCATCGGGGCACCTGAACTGTTTTGTTCCTTGTCTCTTGACTGCTTTTTACGCTGGTCTGTTATTCCTGCAGATTCTTTTGTACGCCTTCAGCACTGTCTACTCTGTAGCTCGGCGTGTTGAATTCGCTAGTCCCTGCTTGTGCAATCTGTTCTATGCCTCTCCATAAGCCGCTCCGTCCTGCAACACTCAGTTATTCAATGGAGGGTCAATCCTAATATCCCGCTTAATTAAACTTCTATTATACCTCGTTGTATCCTCACTCTGTTGCAGTCCAGTAATATTTGTATGTGCTCAAATTCGGTCTAACCCTCAAGGCATAAATATCGTGTTTTGTAATGCTCGAGTAAAGCTCATTTTGTACGCTACTAGGCGTCTGTCTGGCATCTTCCATGTTAGGCGGGTTATGGGCCGGTTCTAAGGAGCGCACTGTGGACTCGCGTCTCTATTCCGTTCGATTCTCAACGCTGACATAGGAAAATCGTGCTGCTTGAAGTTTCATTCTCGCGGTACGGACTGCTTCACCCGTTCCGAATCGACTTTGCTACTCAAATCAAATGCGATTGTCTCTCTATATTGCTATGCTTGGTTGCCAATATTCAACATCTCTCTGATGACTCTTGCTTATGTTGCGATGGCAGCGGTTCTCGCACGTTTCTTTCGATGCACTATGGGTGCTGATGTGATTGATGGCGTTTCATTGCAGGGTGATTTGTGGCGGATGTATCAATACTCGCCAGTTTATTCTTATTCTGTTTGGAAGGTCTTCCGCCTATATCCTGTCATGCTGTCAGCACATGGATTAGTAATATCGCCATCTCTTGGTTGTTTATGTTGCAATGAGTAACTATACCGCTCATCAAAATATTATCTCCATATCTATTTCAAAACCGAGCTCTGGCACCTCTACAAACCTGCTTCCCTCTGTCGATGGCCTATCTATTTACTTTTATGTTGAGTCATCATCCTCTTATTAAAAAGCAGCAGTTGGAGAGCACCGTTGTCATTTGCATTCATTATTGTTAGTTTACATCGAGTATGACTTGACTGGATATCTTTTACCATGAATTACAATGTCTAGTCAGTCCTTGATCTTTAAAGGTGCTCTGCATTTATGTTTTGCGGTCTCAGAAAGGGCTAGCGAGATGCCATCTTGTTATATCATATCATGATTGTTTTGAGAAAGTGTTGTCATCCGAGATTTATTATTATTGCTCGCTAGTTGATTATGCCATTGATATGAGTAAACATAAGACCTAAATGTTATTGTGAATATGGTTAGTTCATAATCTTTGCTGAAAACTTGAATGCTGGCTTTACATATTCACAACAACAAGAGCAAACAGAGTTTGTAAGAGTTTTTCTTTATCACTTTCAGTTTATCAACTAAATTGCTTGAAGATAAGCAAAGGTTTAAGCTTGGGGGAGTTGATACGTCTCCGTCGTATCTACTTTTCCAAACACTTTTGCCCTTGTTTTGCACTCTAACTTGCATGGTTTGAATAGAACTAACCCAGAGTGACGCTGTTTTCAGCAGAATTGCCATGGTGTTATTTTTGTGCAGAAATAAAAGTTCTCGGAATGACCTGAAAATCAATGGAGCATTATTTTGGAATATATAATAAAATATGGAAGGAAGATCCACGTCAGGGGGCTCCCACCAGTCCACGAGGGTGGGGGGCGCGCCCCCTGCCTCGTGGGCGCCCTCATGCTCCACCGACCTCAACCTGGACTCCATACATTCACTTTCGTGGAGGAAAAACCAAGGAAGAAGGATTCATTGCGTTTTACGATACGGAGCCGCCGCCAAGCCCTAAACTCTCTCGGGATGGCTGATCCGGAGTCCGTTCGGGGCTCCGGAGAGGGGAATCCATCGTCATCGTCATCATCAACCATTCTCCATCACCAATTTCATGATGCTCACCGCCGTGCGTGAGTAATTCCATCGTAGGCTTGCTGGATGGTGATGGGTTGGATGAGATTTATCATGTAATCAAGTTAGTTTTGTTAGGGTTTGATCCCTAGTATCTACTATGTTCTGAGATTGATGTTGCTATGACTTTGCTATGCTTAATTCTTGTCACTAGGGTCCGAGTGCCATGATTTCAGATCTGAACCTATTATGTTTTCATCAATATATGAGAGTTCTTGATCCTATCTTGCAAGTCTATAGTCACCTATTATGTGTTATGATCCGTTAACCCCGAAGTGACAATAATCGGGATACTTACCGGTGATGACTGTAGTTTGAGGAGTTCATGTATTCACTATGTGCTAATGCTTTGTTCCGGTTCTCTATTAAAAGGAGGCCTTAATATCCCTTAGTTTCCATTAGGACTCCGCTGTCACGGGAGGGTAGGACAAAAGATGCCATGCAAGTTCTTTTCGATAAGCACGTATGACTATGTTCGGAATACATGCCTACATTACATTGATGAACTGGAGCTAGTTCTATGTAACCCTAGGTTATGACTGTTACATGATGAACCACATCCGGCATAATTCTTCATCACCGATCCATTGCCTTCGAGCTTTCCATATATTGTTCTTTGCTTATTTACTTTTCCGCTGCTACTTTTATCATCACTACAAAATACAAAAATATTACTTTTGCTACCGTTACCTTTTACCACAGTTACCACTACTATCATATTACTTTGCTACTAAATACTTTGCTGCAGATATTAAATTATCCAGGTGTGGTTCAATTGACAACTCAGCTGCTAATACTTGAGAATATTCTTTGGCTCCCCTTGTGTCGAATCAATAAATTTGGGTTGAATACCCTACCCTCGAAAACTGTTGCGATCCCCTATACTTGTGGGTTATCATTGGTCTCGAGATTGACAGTAGCTGGCCCTTCCCAGAGAATCACTTCTGGTGAGTGGTTGACGTGAATTTCATTTCAATGCTTTTTTATTTGTTGTGTGAGCAAAACTTTCCTTTACTAGAATGTTTTGTTGGAAATGATCTATAATCCAACATGTATCCTCATAGTCATTGTGGGTTGATGACTTGTTGTATGTAATCGATGGTAGATTTGCATATGCATCCATCAACTCACGCCTGCTAGTGGTGTCTATATGAATCGTGCTAGTGATTTTAGTTGCAAAAATTAGATAGTGCTAGTGATATTTAGCTACATATTTTGACAAATCACAGTGTTAAAAGGTTGACAAATGGCAATGTTACTAGATAAACAAATGTCAATATTTCCAGTTTGACAAATGGCAACATACCCAAAATGACAAATGCAAATCTTACCCAATTATTTGAACGTGGTTGCACACGGGTCATCCAAAGCAACCGTTTGTGTTGAAGGGATGAGCAAATCCTGCACTGCGAGGGAAGACCATAGCTCTCACTTTGCATATGGGTGTTCTATCTAAAACTTTTGCGATCAAGAGCTGCAGATTTCCTGCTCAGCACATTTTCCCTTGGCTTCCTGGGGAAGCTGACGGTTTGCATACGGGTGTTCTAACTAAAACATTTGCGATGATTGTTTTATATTTAAAAACCATTGATGTTTTTTTTCAAAATAAAATCGTTTGATAAGTCTGTACATTTAGAGAGAAAAACACAAGTTTGTTCAAACCATATCTTTCATTCAGTCACACTGCGAAATTATATTCATATGATCGAGAATTTGAGATACAGTATTAAACCCCAAAAAAACTATTTCCGGCGGCGGCGGAAGAGGCGGCGTGCCGCGCCATCGTTGTTGTTGTCGTCCTCCGTGACGCCGTTGTTGAAGTCTTCAAGGAAGCACAAAATGTTCTTCACTTGTAAATCAAACATCATGTCGTCGCACGATCGACGGGCGGGGTGCAGGAGGACGACAACTGGCGCCGCTGAGAGGTAGCGGACGACGACAGTGTCCCATGCCACCGAGGGGGCGCGCGCAGGGGCACGAGCGCGGCGGGTGTAGCCAAACGCACGGGAACCGGCGCCACGGTTGGTGGAGGGGCGCGCACGGGGATGGGCGCTGGCGCTGGCATGTACACGAGCTTGTGCAGGTCCATGGAGACCTCACTTATTCCCACGGCTTCAAGCTCTGCAATAGTGCTCGGCGACCAGCCCGTACATGCTACGGGGATGGTCGCTTGCGCGGGCGCGGGGCTGGGAGCTGGGACGGGAGCAGGGGCAGCAACCACCGCGGCCAGCTCGTATCCATGAGGCCCCATTCCCCCTTATTTTCTATCTCCTCTGGCTCGGAGTCGACTTCACCAAAGTTGGAGACTAGTGGCAGATGATCATCCTGTGCCATGGCGTTAATGGAGCTCTGTGGGAGGGAGGGGAACAAGAGGCGAACAGTAAGGCCGCCCGTATTAAACAGTGGCTCAGGTGCCATTAATGGAGAGGAAGGCGGACGGCCATGGAAGTCAAAGGGCTTGTTGCCCAGTGAGCCCGCACAGCATACAGCTCGTAAGCTTCCCGATGAGCCTTCGCATTGGAGGACAGCTTGCATGCCTCTCGGTCAGCCTACGCACCGGACTCCGCTAGCATGCCTCCCGTTCAGTCAAGGTCAAGCAGCTGTCCGCACGGCACCTCCTATAGCCATTAAAATGAAGACACATGGTGTCACGTGAATGGTTAACAGAATGCACATGATTTGAATTATACAAACATTTGAGATATTAAACTGGCAACTATTTTTTCAAAATGCCTTTGTTGGCTGTTATTCGTGTGCGCCTTCTCTCGAAATGGACACGAAAAATACCACAACATCTTGGGTGCCATTCCATGATAGCATGCCAAGTTTCATGAATTTCAGACGAGTTTTGGATTTACTAGAATTTAAAAACAAAGTATCTCAATGTTTTGCGGCAATCAACGGTGCCCTAGTGTTTGAAATTCATTCCCATTTCTTGCATGGGACCTAAGCATGCACCCAAGGACATATATTTGATTTTTCAACCAATTTATATGCACTAGAGCATGTGCATGTAGTTCAAATTTGAATTATGCACCTGAAATGGCTAGAAAACCAATTTAATGTATAAAATGTTCAAACGAACCCTGAATAAATCCAATTCTCTTACGACACACATATAGTTGCATGTTCACTCCAGATAAAAGGTCTAGCAATTCGAACATTGTCCATTGAAGTTGTAACTCCGTTATGTAATTAAAATCAAGATGAAAAATCAAGTAGACCGCACATAGTTTATTATCGGCAACTGTGTGAGATGCAGCACAAAATATCATGGAGCACCATCGGTGTATAGTACGCCTATGGCTTATGCGAGCTTCTGACAACAAGCATGATGGTTTTCGGTAGGGAATGTCCCACCTTTGGGGATGAAACGATATCCATTGCCTCCTAATGCTTTAAATTTTTTTCTCATGTCAACATCGAACAACAGGAGTGCTGTGTGATTTTTTGTGATTTCCAGGGTTCGTTTGGACATTTTTATGCATTAACTTAGTTTTCAATGCATTTATGTGCATAATTCAAATATGAACTACATGCTCATGCTCTAGTGCATATAAATTGGATGAAAAATCAAATCTGTGTCCTTGGGTGCACGCTTAGGTCCCATGCAAGAAATGGGAATGAATTTCAAACACCAGGGCACCATTGATTGCCGGCAAAACATTGAGATGCCTGGTTTTTAAATTCTAGTAAATCCAAAAATCGTCTGAAATTCATGAAACTTGGCATGCTATCATGGAGTGGCATCAACATGCCTTGGTAAAAAATTTCTCCCGTTTGGGGCAGG
This sequence comes from Triticum urartu, assembly GCF_003073215.2. NCBI lineage: Eukaryota > Viridiplantae > Streptophyta > Magnoliopsida > Poales > Poaceae > Triticum > Triticum urartu. The sequence goes on along the minus strand of NC_053023.1, from coordinate 370,666,805 downwards.
TTTGGGTATATGCTTCTCACAAACTAGAGCTTCTCACAACAAGCATGATGGTTTCGGTATTGAATGTCCCACATATGAGGACGAAACCATATCCACTGCCTCTTATTGCTTCCAAAAAATTTCTCGTGTCAAGATTGAACAACATGAGTGTTGTGTCAATTTTTTTGGGTCCGTTTGGACATTTTTATGCATTAACTGAGTTTTCAATGCATTTATGTGCATAATTGAAATTTGAACTACATGCACATGCTCCCGTGCATATAAAATGGTTGAAAAATCAAATCCGTGTCCTTGGGTGCATCCTTAGGTCCCATGCAAGAAATGGGAATCAATTTCAAACACGAGGGCACCGTTGATTGCTGGCAAAACATTGAGATGCATGGTTTTTAAATTCTAGTAAATCCAAAACTCGTCTGAAATTCGTGACACTTGGCATGCTATCATGGAGCGGCATCAACATACCGTGGTAAACTTTTTGTCACATTTGTGGCAGGTTTGGGTATATGCTTCTCACAAACCAGAGCTTCTCACAACAAGCATCATGGTTTCGGTAGGGAACATCCCACTTTTGGGGACGAAACGACATTCACTGCCTCTTATTGGTACAAAAAAATTTCGTGTCAACATAGAACAAGATGAGTGTTGTGTTAATTTTTGTGATTTTTCTGGGTTCGTTTGGACATTTCTATGGATTAACTGAGTTTTCAATGCATTTTTGTGCATAATTCAAAGTTGAACTACATGCACAAGCTGTGCTGCATATAAATTGGTTGAAAAATCAAATCTGTTTCCTTGGGTGCTGCTTAGGTCCCATGCAAGAAATTGGAATGAATTTCAAACACCCGGGCACCGTTGATTGCCGGCAAAACATTGAGATGCCTCGTTTTTAAATTCTAGTAAATCCAAAACTCGTCTGAAATTCATGAAACTTGGCTTGCTTTCATGGAGCGGCATCAACATGTCGTGGTAAATTTTTTGTCCAGTTTAGGGCAGGTTTGGGTATATGCTTCTCACAACAAGCATCATGGTTTCGGTAGGGAACGTCCCACCTTTGGGTACGAAACGATATCCACTGCCTCTTATTGCTTGCAAAAATTTCCTCGTGTCAACATAGAACAACAGGAGTGTTGTGTCAATTTTTTGGGGTTCGTTTGGACATTTTTATGGATTAACTGAGTTTTCAATGCATTTATGTGGATAATTCAAAGTTGAACTACATGCATATGCTCTAGTGCATATAAATTGGTTGAAAAATAAAATCTATATCCTTGGATGCATGCTTAGGTCCCATGTAAGAAATGGGAATGAATTTCAAATACCAGGGCACCGTTGATTGCCGGCAAAACATTGAGATGCCTGGTTTTTAAATTCTAGTAAATCCAAAACTCGTATAAAATTCAATAAACTTGGCATGTTGTCATGGAGCGGCATCAACATGCCATGGTAAAAATTTTGTCCCATTTGGGGTAGGTTTGGGTATATGCTTCTCAGAAACCAGAGCTTCTCACAACAAGCATCATGGTTTCGGTATGGAACATACCATGTTTGGGGACGAAACGATATCCACTGCCTCTTATTTCTTCCAAAAAATTTCTCGTGTCAACATTGAACAACATGAGTGTTGTGTGATTTTTTTCTGATTTTTCGAGGTTTGTTTTGACATTTTTTTGCATCAACTGAGTTTTCAATGCATTTATGTGCATAATTCAAATTTGAACTTCATGCACATGCTCCAGTGCATATAAAATGGTTGAAAAATCAAATCTGTGTCCTTGGGTGCATGATTAGGTCCCATGCAAGAAATGGGAACGAATTTCAAACACCAGGGCACCATTGATTGTCGGCAAAACATTGAGATGCCCGGTTTTTAAATTCTAGTAAGTCCAAAACTCGTCTGAAATTCATGAAACTTGGCATGTTATCATGGATCGGCGTCAACATGCCATGGTAAAAAATTGTCCCGTTTGAGGCATGTTTGGGTATATGCTTCTCACAAACCAGAGCTTCCCACAACAAGCATCATGGTTTCGGTAGGGAACATCCCACCTTTGGGGACAAAATGATATCCACTGCCTCTTATTGCTTCCAAAAAATTTCTCGAATCAAGATAGAACAACATGAGTTTTGTGTGAATTTTTGTGATTTTCGGGGTTCGTTTGGACATTTTTATGCATTAACTGAGTTTTGAATGCATTTATGTGCATAATTCTAAGTTGAACTACATGCACATGCTCCAGTGCATATAAATTGGTTGAAAAATCAAATCTGTGTCCTAGGGAGCATGCTTGGGTCCCATTCAAGAAATGGGATGAGTTTCAAACACCAGGGCACCGTTGAATGCCGGCAAAAGATTGAGATGCCTGTTTTTTTAAAATTCTAGTAAATCCAAAACTCGTCTGAAATTGATGAAACTTGGCATGCTATCATGGAGCAGCATCAACATGCCGTGGTAAAATTTTTGTCCCATTTGGGGCAGGTTTGGGGATATGCTTCTCACAAACCAGAGGTTCTCACAACAAGCATCATGGTTTCAGTAGGGAACGTCCCACCTTTGGGGACGAAATGATATCCACTTCCTTTTATTGCTTCCAAGTTTTTTCTCGTGTCAACATAGAACAACAAGACTGTTGTGTCAATTTTTGTGATTTTTTGGGGTTTGTTTGGACATTTTTATGCATTAACTGAGTTTTCAATGCATTTATGTGCATAATTCAAATTTGAACTACACTCATATGCTCCAGTGCATGTAAATTGGTTGAAAAATAAAAAATGTATCCTTGGGTGCATGCTTAGGTCCCATGCAAGAAATGGGAATGAATTTCAAACACCAGGGCACCGTTCATCACCGACAAAACATTGAGATGTCTGGTTTTTAAATTCTAGTAAATCCAAAACTCGTCTGAAATTCGTGGAACTTGGCATGCTATCATGGAGCGGCATCAACATGCCGTGGTAAAATTTTTGTCCCGTTTGGGGCAGGTTTGGGTATATGCTTCTCACAAACCAGAGCTTCTCACAACATGCATCATGGTTTCGGTAGGGAACGCCCGACCTTTGGGGATGAAACGATATCCACTTCCTCTTATTGCTTCCAAAAAATTTCTCGTGTCAACATAGAACAATAAGAGTGTTGTGTCAATTTTTGTGATTTTTCGGGGTTCGTTTGGTCATTTTTATGAATTAACTGAGTTTTCAATGCATTTGTGTGCATAATTAAAATTTGAACTACATGCACATGCTCCCGTGCATATAAATTGGTTGAAAAATCAAATCCATGTCCTTGGGTGCAAGCTTAGGTCCCATGCAAGAAATGGGAATGATTTTCAAACACCAGGGCACCATTCATTGTCGGCAAAACATTGAGATGCATGGTTTTTAAATTCTAGTAAATCCAAAACTCGTCTGAAATTCGTGAATCTTGGCATGCTACCATGGAGCGGCATCAACACACCGTGGTAAACTTTTTGTCCCATTTGGGGCAGGTTTGGGTATATGCTTCTCATAAACCAGAGCTTCTCACAACAAGCATCATGGTTGCGGTAGGGAACGTCCCACTTTTGGGGACGAAACGACATCCACTGCCTCTTATTGGTTGCAAAAATTTTCTCGTGTCAACATAAAACAAGATGAGTGTTGTGTGAATTTTTGTGATTTTTCGGGGTTTGTTTGGATATTTTTATGGATTAACTGAGTTTTCAATGCATTTATGTGCATAATTCAAAAGTTGAACTGCATGCACATGCTCCAGTGCATATAAATTGGTTGAAAATCAAATCCGTTTCCTTGGGTGCATGCTGAGGTCCCATGCAAGAAATGGGAATGAATTTCAAACACCAGGGCACCGTTGATTACCGGCAAAATATTGAGATGCCTCGTTTCTAAATTCTAGTAAATCCAAAACTCGTCTGAAATTCATGAAACTTGGCATGCTATCATGGAGCGGCATCAACATACCGTGGTAAACTTTTTGTCAAATTTGGGGCAGGTTTGGGTATATGCTTCTCACAAACCAGAGCTTCTCACAACAAGCATCATGCTTTCGGTAGGGAACGTCCCACCTTTGGGGACGAAACAATATCCACTGCCTCTTATTGCTTCCAATTCTTTTCTCGTGTCAACATAGAACAACAGGAGTGTTGTGTCAATTTTTAGATTTTTGGTGTTCGTTTGGACATTTTTATGCATTAACTGAGTTTCAATGCATTTATGTGCATAATTGTAATTTGAACTACATGCACATGCCCCAATGCATATAAATTCGTTGAAAAATCATATCTGTATCCTTGGGTGCATGCTTAGGTGCCATGTAAGAAATGGGAATGAATTTCAAACACGAGGGCACCGTTGATTGCCGTGAAAACATTGAGATGCCTGGTTTTTAAATTCTAGTAAATCCAAAACTTATATGAAATTCATGAAACTTGGCATGCTATCATCGAGCGGCATCGACATGCCGTGGTAAAATTTTTGTGCCGTTTGTGGCAGGTTTGGGTATATGCTTCTCACAAACCAGAGATTCTCACAACAAGCATCATAGTTTCGGTAGGGAACGTCCCACCATTGGGGACAAAACTATATCCACTGCCTCTTATTGCTTCCCAAAAGTTTCTCGTGTCAACATAGAACAACATGACTATTGTGTGAATTTTTGTGATTTTTCGGGGTTCGTTTGGACATTTTTATGCATTAACTGTGTTTTCAATACATTTATGTGCATAATTCAATTTGAACTATATGCACATACCCCAGTGCATATAATTTGTTGAAAAATCAAATATGTGTTCTTGGGTGCATGCTTAGGCCCCACGCAAGAAATGGGAATGAATTTCAAACACCAGGCCTCCTTTGATTGCTGGCAAAACATGGAGATGCCTCGTTTTTAAATTCTAGTAAATCCAAAACTCGTCTGAAAGTCATGAAAATTGGCATGCTAGCATGGAGTGGCATCAACATGCCATGGTAAAATATTTGTCCCGTTTGGGGCAGGTTTGGTTATATGTTTCTCACAAACCAGAGATTCTCACAACAAGCATCGTGGTTTCGGTAGGGAACGTCCCACCTTTGGGGACGAAACGATATCCACTGCCTCTTATTGCTTCTAAATTTTTTCTCGTGTCAACATAGAACAATAGGAGTGGTGTGTCAATTTTTTGTGATTTTTTAGGGTTCGTTTGGACATTTTTATGCATTAACTAAGTTTTGAATGCATTTATGTGCATAATTCAAATTTGAACTACATGCACTTGCTCCAGTGCATACAAATTGGTTGAAAAATGAAATTTGTATCCTTGGGTGCATGCTTAGGTCCCATGTAAGAAATGGGAATGAATTTCAAACACCAAGGCACCGTTGATTGCCGGCAAAACATTGAGATGCCTGTTTTTTAAATTATAGTAAATCCAAAACTCGGCTAAAATTCATGAAACTTGGCATGCTATCATGGAGCAGCATCAACATGCCGTGGTAAAATTTTGTCCCGTTTTGGGCAGGTTTGGGTATATACTTCTCACGAACCAGAGCTTCTCACAACAAGCATCATGGTTTCGGTAGGGAACGTCCCACCTTTGGGGATGAAACGATATCCACTTCCGCTTATTGCTTCTAAAAATTTTCTCGTGTCAACATAGAACAACATGAGGTTGTGTGAATTTTTGTGATTTTTTGGGGTTCGTTTGGACATTTTTATGCATTAACTGAGTTTTCAATGCATTTATGTACATAATTCAAATTTGAACTACATGCACATGCTCCAATGCATATAAATTGGTTGAAAAAAACAAATCTGTGTCCTTGGGTGCATGCTTAGGTCCCATGCAAGAAATGGGAATGAATTTCAAATACCAGGGCACCATTGATTGCCGGCAAAACATTGAGATGCCTCATCTTTAAATTCTAGTAAATCCAAAGCTCGTCTAAAATTTGTGAAACTTGGCATGCTTTTATGGAGAAGCATCAACATGCCCTGGTAAAAATTTTGTCCAGTTTGGGGCAGTTTTGGGTATATGCTTCTCACAAACCAGAGAGCTTCTCACAACAAGCATCATGGTTTCGGTAGGGAATGTCCCACCTTTGAGGACGAAACGATATCCGCTGCCTCGTATTGCTTCCAAAAAATTTCTCGTGTCAACATAGTACAACAGGAGTGTTGTGCGAATTTTTGTGATTTTTTGGGGTTCGTTTGGACATTTTTATGCATTAACTGAGTTTTCAATGCATTTATGTGCATAATTCAAATTTGAACTACATGCACATGCTCCAGTGCATATATATTGGTTGAAAAATCAAATAAGTGTCCTTGGGTGCATGCTTAGGTCCCATGGAAGAAATGGGAATGAATTTCAAACACCAGGGCATCGTTGATCGTCGACAAAACATAGTGATGCCTCGTTTTTATATTCTAGTAAATCCAATACTCGTCTAAAATTCGTGAAACTTGGCATGCTATCATGGAGCGGCATCAACATGCCATGGTAGAAAAATTGTCCCATTTTGGGCAGGTTTTGGTATATGCTTCTCACAAACTAGAGCTTCTCAGAACAAGCATCAGGGATTCGGTAGGGAACATCCCACATTTGGGGACGAAACGATATCCACTGCCTCTTATTGCTTCCAAATTTTTTCTCGTGTCAACAAAGAACAACAGGAGTGTTGTGTCAATATTTTGTGATTATTTGGGGTTCGTTTGGACATTTTTATGCATTAAATGAGTTTTCAATGCATTTATGTGCATAATTCAAATTTGAACTACATGCACATGCTCCCGTGCATATAAATTGGTTGAAAAATCAAATCCGTGTCCTTGGGTGCATGCTTAGGTCCCATGCAAGAAATGGGAATGAATTTCAAACACTAGGGCACTGTTGACTGCCGGGAAAACATTGAGATGCCCGGTTTTCAAATTCTAGTAAATCCAAAACTCGTCTGAAATTCTAGTAAATCCAAAACTCGTCTGAAATTCATGAAACTTGGCGTGCTATCATGGAGGGCATCAACATGCCATGGTAAAATTTTTGTCCCGTTTGGGGCTGGCTTGGGTATATGCTTCTCACAAACCAGAGCTTCTCAGAACAAGCACTACAAAAAAATACACTTCCATGATGATACGTGTTTGTCACAGTAGGTCACTTTTTTTGTCATGCATGTACATCCATGACAAATTTATGACAGAATCAAGATAGTCATACCTGTGCTGTCGTAGAAGTGTTCCATGACATTACCAAAATTATCATCACGGAAGTGTCCACTTCCATGACGATAAATCGCGCGTCACAAAAGTGCTTTCGTCAAGGGTGACCGACACGTGGCATCCACCGTAACGGAACGCTGTTAAGCTATCGGGTCGGGTTTTGGATCCGGTAACCCGTTAATAGCCCCGACCAATGGGAAATTTCCACATGTAAAATTCTTATTGGCCGGACGAAACACGTGTCAGCTCGTCAGTCGGTCAGATAGGCGCTTATGATACGTCGACACGTGGCACGGCCCAACACAGGCCCATTCCTATGAAAAGGCCGGCCCGTTTGACTTGGTCAAAAGGTGGCGGGCCGGCCCATGGAAAGCCTTTTAACGGCATGTTCACATATAGCCCATTTACAGCCCGCTAACCCAAGGCCCGTTACGCCCTATCTGAATTAGGCCCAGTAGCGGACATCTGGGCCATCCAATATGATTCCAGCCTATTTTCACTTCTGGCCCATGTATGGCCCATGACATCTTTCGGCCCATATGAGGCCCTATGTAACTCTTGGCCTATTAACGACCCGTGGTGAAACTGGCCCGTAATGAACAGTGTATCACTTTATACCCATTAACAGCCCATTATTCCGTTGGGCCATTTCCAGCCCATGTTATCTTTCGGCCTTCTCAGAGCCCATTTATTCTTGGGCTCATTTCCAGCATTCGTTTACTTACGGCCCATTACTGTATTTTCTGCTTGTGGGCCAAATTCAGCCCGTGGTTACATCGGCCCGTTTGTGGTCTGTTAATACATTGGGCCGTTTTCATAGCGTCATCAAATACAGCCTATTAACGATGGCCCGTTACGGTCGGCCCATGAATGGACGATTCCAACTCTAGCCCGTTTACGGCCATAATGCGGCCTATTATTGGCCCATGTTTGGCCAATCGATCATACGGCCCGTATAAGGCCCATTGATGATATGACCCGTAGAAGGCCCATTGTTTCTACAGGCCGTAGAAGGCCTACTGTTTCTACGGCCCGTAGAAGGCCCACTATTTCTACGGCCCATAGGAGGCCTAGTGTCACTACAGTAAATATTAGCCCATGGTTATTGTGGCCTAGTTTAAAAAATAGGTTATTGCAGCCACTAGTTAACCGCGGAAAAAGAACTGCAATGACTACAAGCAAACAAATAAACAAGACAACAAGGAAATAAATAATCAAGCAACTAACGCTAGGTTATCACGGCTATTACACATATTACATCCACTGGGCATCAAAGTTCGCCACCAGTGCAAATATAGGGAACAAAGCAGCATATCGTATACTCTGGCCATCAAAATTGGCCACCAGTGCAAATAAACGCGGCAGAAAATCAAGAGCATAACTGAAACAACTTCAGAAGAGCTCAAGAAACGTTATCCTGGGTATCCACCATGCTGGGAATAAGCTTAGCAAGCTGATTAGCTTTGTCCTGTTTGGCGCTAAAATCCTCCAACTCTTGCTGTTGCACCAGAAAGTATGCATCTGAATGCTCCAGGGACTTCCGCA
>NC_053023.1:370622258-370657074 GCF_003073215.2 Triticum urartu | reverse complement strand
CGAAACGAATATAGGAACATTAGGTGACCAATTAAACGTTCTCTGTTTTAGTGATATGAGCATCATATCAGATTCGTATTTCAACACGATAAGCTTTGGGTTGAGGTCTTGAGGAGCAGTGCTAGCACGAACAAGAACTAACATAAAAAAAAAAAAAAAAAAAAAAAAAAAAAAAAAAAAAAAAAAAAAAAAAAAAAAAAAAAAAAAAAAAAAAAAAAAAAAAAAAAAAAAAAAAAAAAAAAAAAAAAAAAAAAAACAAAAAAAAAAAAAAAAAAAAAAAAAAAAAAAAAAAAAAAAAAAAAAAAAAAAAAAAAAAAAAAAAAAAAAAAAAAAAAAAAAAAAAAAAAAAAAAAAATATAAAAAAAAAAAAAAAAAAAAAAAAAAAAAAAAAAAAAAAAAAAAAAAAAAAAAAAAAAAAAAAAAAAAAAAAAAAAAAAAAAAAAAAAAAAAAAAAAAAAAAAAAAAAAAAAAAAAAAAAAAAAAAAAAAAAAAAAAAAAAAAAAAAAAAAAAAAAAAACACAAAAAAAAAAAAAAAAAAAAAAAAAAAAAAAAAAAAAAAAAAAAAAAAAAAAAAAAAAAAAAAAAAAAAAAAAAAAAAAAAAAAAAAAAAAAAAAAAAAAAAAAAAAAAGAAAAAGAAAAAGAAAAAAAAAAAAAAAAAAAAAAAAAAAAAAAAAACCGGTATAAAAAAAAAAAATCGCGTCGCGCGGCTATAGGTATTATACAGTTGGATCGCTACCTTTCCGTCGACTCTACACACATTGCCTAGCCACCTGCAACCACGTCCTGACCGCGGTACTGGTATACAAACGAACTCTATCGGCTACCATCTCTCGCGCGCCTGATTCGTTGCTGAGCGCAAACTCCGTCAGGATGCCACGATCGTCTCGAATCCCAACCACGCTGGGCTCAGCTAATCGAGTCTCTGATCCTCGATCCGTCCGCTCCTATATCGAGAGCTGATTCGCTGCCAGTCGACTGCTCCTTAGCATCGAGCTTCAGCACGTCATCTTAGCCACGGATAACCTCGTTACAGGACGATGTAGTAGCCATATCCAGGCGCTGTCGCGATGAATAATGTGAAGAAATAGCGACAGCTGGATCCGCGATGACTAGCGTGCTGCTGAGGCACAGCACATCGCATCTCAACAGCTACTAGTGACTGCTACTCTGACGCAACGCAAGCTCCACACCGTCTTCAACATAAGCACGAATCGCATCGTCTCGGCGCCCTCTAGTAGCACTATATGCCTGCCCACACAAGCTGCGCGGCGGATCGGCGGCGATCTCAGGATGGGGCATAACAGTCTCCTGGTCGACGGTTCCCCTAAGTGCTACTGATATTATTGCGCCTTACCCATTGCTGTGCGAGAGATCATCCTTCTCCTCTGCCAGTAAATTTTGGGGGGTACAATAAGTCGGTGAATGATAAGGGGGGAACATAAGCTTTACGAGTATAGTGCCCGTGCCATGGCGGATCTGAAGGTGCAAACCGGACAAAGCTACTTCGCAACCAATGTTTTCTTTCAACTAGCCACTACGATTTGGTACGGACAAGAAAAGTACAGTAAACAAATTACGATCTATTTTCCGGGTGAGATCAATAACTTAAGCACATATGGAAGAGTACCACCTCTCTTGCGACGCTGTGTAGGCCTATGCTGATACGTTGAGGGTGCTGCGGGTGCGATGGCTGTCGGCGGCGGGGAAGAAGACTTTAGACGGCAGACGGCCGAGTCGGGGGATATATCCTGTTGCCGTGGACGAGGCGGTCGTAGGAGCGGAAACGGCAAGGTGGACGACGGCGCCGATGAAGCGAGAGGAGGCGATGAAAGGATCCTGGTCCAGCGCCGTGGATGAGAGACGTCCATCTCTTGCAGTGGACGACGGGTAGGGGTAGCGGCTCCGGCAAGGTGGAGGATGGGGTGGCGGACGGAGGAGGCTGGCCGCAGTGCGGAGGTTGTCGTGCCACCGGGTGTATGAATGGGGAAATGGAGGGGAGGGGGGATCTCAAACTTTGGGACGCGCTTCTTGAAATGGGGGAAAGTTACAAACTTATCCCCCATTTAAAATTTCGGACATCGCGTCGGTTGGGGATAGGACGGTAATCTCGCATCTCCCAAATATTTGCGGGTAACTATTTCGGGCGAGGAGAGGGTGTTTTTTCGCCCACGGTGTATGAATGGGGCTGACAGGTAGGGCGGTTGTGTCACGCCTGATGGAAGTTACACATCTGCCCCTATTTAAAATATTAGCCTACATCGAATTTCTGGATGAGGAGAGTTTGTTTTGCCGCCTCAACGTGTATGAATGGGGAAATGGAGGAAGAGACACATGTCATTCGGACGAGCTTGAATCAAATGTGTTTTGTCGCCCACGTTTGGCGCCCACCGTGTCTGAATGGGCTCAGAGGCCGTCGTGTCTGATTGAAGTTACTAGTCTACCCCTATCGACAGTGTAAATCCGGTCGATAAGGATGTCAAGTGTCAAGGTAGACAGTAATATCCATCTCGCAAACACTTGCTTCGCAGCCCACAAATTATAGTGGGTGTTTAGCCGCTTCGTTCAAAACTTGGGAGAATTAGCATTCACGTTTTCCCTGGGACCTGGCAAACTAAATTCAAATCCAATTTGTATTCAATTACGAATATCCACAGATAATTATACATTTTGTTATTTATTTCTTCAAAACCACAACAAAGATTTATTCCACCTTTATATATGATTATGATTTAGAAATGCCGTGATCTTCGAATTCAGTAGGTTGGATACACTCTGAGTCAAACAGTTATTTCATCCAATACAATATGCTCACACGAAACAGTTCACCTTATGTCAATCATACAAGTACTGAGGATTACCTCGCCTAAAAAATTCGGATCATTACAACACATGGACAACATAGGGGGTCTTGCAACATAATCCATTCAGAGACATGACACAACATGCAAGTACAATAATCTAATGACAATTTCAACTGGTATCTAAAGAAGAACCGGGATTATCTTGGGCTTCAGATAGCAGAAACAGCAGGACCTCCTCCGTCTTCAAATGCAACATTCTTACTTCCTCCAATTCTTGGGTTGCTTGCATAATGTGTGCCGCTAATTCCGTAATTTCCAGCCTCAAGATAAAGATTACCTCATTCATGGCAGCCACACCATCTCTTTCTGCCTCTAGTAGAGCCTCAAGCACTATAATATCTGTGCTCAGACTGCTCTCCGGCGGTGTTGCCTCTGAACTGCTACCATCTGGTAACATGGATGGCGCACTGCTTCCACAAATAGATTCTGGGGTTGTACATTGTGTCCTAGTGTGAACGGCATCCTGAAAGGTTTCCGCTGGACATCAGTAAGAGATAGTTATCGTATGATCCAGGCAGTAAGCTTACATGGTAAACGACGGACGAATTATTGCCGAGCATGGCAAACTATATTTAAATGGTTCGAAGCAGCATCAGCCGAAAAGAAATTAAAATGGTAAGATGAAACTAGGGATGTAAGTGGCAAATAAACGACATCCGCCAGTCCCATCTAGTTAGTTTTTGCTACCTCCCTAGTTCATTTTCCTCAAAAAACAAAAACTCTTTTGAACTATCATACCACTAGTGGACTTTAATCGGGATTAAACAGGACCCAGTTGACATCCCTAGTTGAAAGGGAGTGTACAACCGCTATATTTAAGTTGCCAAGGCATCTAAGCAGTTGAAATAATCTGAGAAAGCACTTAACAGTGTGGCCTCATATAAACTACGAAGACAGTCTTGTGATGAAGTTGAGAGGAAAAGTTAAGGACTCAAATGAAATAGGCATGCATTTCTTTACATGATATACAGCAGGCACTGCTGACATATTGGCCAACTCAGGTATAGCGTAACAACAAATAAGCATTCGAATCAAGCAATACAGCAAAGCAAACTGAACTATTTGTAATTCGGTAGGATTACACGTTGAGGGCACAAGCCAAGAAAGCAGCCCATCGCATTACATTTCACATGTACTAAAACACACTGGCTTACCATATGTTGCTGTGAAGCCTAGCTGCTGTTGCAATGTTCTTTGAAGATATCGTCAGCATCCCGTGGTTGCAAATCTAGTTGTTGTAGTTTATTCTGCACCATCTATTTAGGTAAAATTAATTTTAATCGCATGCACTGGTCCGAATTGATCATCAATGGTTCATCTAAACTAATGAAAGAAGGGTGTGTGCATACACGACAATATATCTGCTTCCCTCTATTTTTATGCTTGTTCGAGGTGCCAGCCCCAAAAGAACAAATATTTTGCTTGATGGGGTTGGCAGCTCCATAATTAATAGAAGCATCAAATTAGTCATGCAACTTGGGAAGATCAAGAACACACAAACAAGTAATGAACAGAGGCTCGGAGCAGTGATGTAATAGCTAGCATCAGAAAATGTAGGGTAAAACGAACAAAAAGCAGGGAAACCACATGCTAGTTTGCTGATGTGTAATTAAGCATAGAGAACATTAAGCAGTCTGATGGAACCAACAGGTGGCATCAGAACAAAACTAAAGCATATTAACTATATGTGCACTGGTATGTAATTTAGCACATGTAACATGTTCACTGCCAGAAGTATGGCCCTACAGGTGCAAGCAGAATAACGCGTCTCATGAAAAACTGAATGATGCCCTGAAGAAATTCAAAGGTGCGGTGCTTATGCTAGGAAAGTGAACGTAGGCGCCGGCCGTTGGATATAGTACCTGATTCTCGGCGGCGTATGGGTATCGTCATCATACTTGATAGATAAGGATCGTCGATGGTGCTCGTGTTGCGATTGAGTTTGGGCCGGTTGTCACCGTCGCTAAAGCGGCTCCGGTGCTACGGTTGTGGCGCCTGTCGACATACAAGAAAGCTCATTTGTGGTAAGTGAACAGTTGCACGATAAAGAGAAAAACCGAAGGAGTACAAATCGAAATAACCTGATGATGCTGCGGTGTCGGTAAAGCAGGGCTGGTGGAGTTGAATATGGCGTCCGTGGAGCGGGTTCGGTGTAGTGGACGAAGGCTTCGGCGGGCGCGTTGTACAGTGCTTTCGGTGAGGCGGATCTGTTGCGGCAGACGAGGGCTTGTATGAAGGGCTAGCGAAGGGGCGGACGAGGGAGTCAGTGAAGGGCCTACACTGTGGTGAACGAGGGCGCCGGTTAAGCAGATCCGGTGCGGTGGACCATGATGGCAGTCAAGGAGATCTAGAGCGGTGGACAAGCCAGTCGCTGAAGCAGCTCCGGTGAAGTGGTGAGTTTGCAGTTGGGGGTTCGAAGGTGCGGAAGGTAGATCCGGCGGGGTGTGAGTGCCACCGCTGCGGTGGAGGACTAGATTCGGCGGCTTGCCGTGGTTGGGGGGGTCGGGGAGGAGAAGGGGAGGGGCTCTGGGGAAGAATGTTGGGGGCAAAGAGGGGAAAACAATGGAGTTACCAAAGCAGCCCCTTCCCGTTCATGTGGCAGGGGTAAAACAGGAATATCGCAGGGCTAAACTTTCGGGCGCGTGATATTTCACTGTGAGCGGGAAGTTTGAAAGCTTTTGGCGCCTAAAATTATAAGTATTCTGCTCTCGTACGGCCGACTATGATATCATGGCCGACAATTTGTTTGTTTTGCACGCAAAAAAATGTGCAAGTTTTCAAAATCAATGTCTCCAACTCAAAACTTAGATTGTCCATTTAATTCAAATATGGATCATTGAGCTACTACAAGCAAATACCATCATACGGTCCAATTCAAATGAAATTCCAAATGTGATTATCCTAAATATGATGACAAAAGCAAAAATGTGTATGTGTATGAATGAAGTGGATGATTATAAAGTTTGAACATGCCCGTATGTGTATATCTCTAGGTTTGATATATGAATTTGAAATCACGAAATCCCGGCTTAAAAAATGTACCTCCGTTTAAATGAATTACAAAAGCTAATGATGGAGTCGAATTCCAAAATTCCAATCTTAGGTTTGTAATTCTGGTACATCAAGGTATATCACGCATGTTCAAAAGTATCGTTATCTCATAGTACAAAGTGTGAAACAAATTGATCAACCATGAGTGCACAATATCTCAATTACGCTAAAGTCCCTCAAATATAGACACCTCACTCTTTATCTGAAGTCACCCCCCCACCACACACACACACACACATAGAGAAGTCGTTCTCTCCCCCAAACACCAACACACGAGCACATTAACACCCCTCTCTCTTGTAAAGTCCGGACCCCAACATAGGTCTCTATCACTTTGTCTCTCGGGCATGCACACATCTCTTCCCTCACTCTCTAGGTCTCCCGCTATCTCTCTTACCCAAGCACACGCACTATGTAGAGTGTATATTTCCCATACACACAAAACGTCGCCCCCAAATGCTATCTCCCTAGTTATGTGGTTCTCGCGCACTCACCTCACACACCACCCCCACTGCAAACAAGCACACTTTGTCTCCTTGTGCACCACTCTCCTCTTTCTATCTCTCCCACATGCGGACCCGCCCCAGCTCCTTCCCTGTATACATATATGTCGTGACTCTTTGCATAGCTCCCTAATGTATAATCGTTCTCGATTTCGCACATTGTTCTCTACACCATCTATTCTAGATCTCTCATGAAGTCCCTATCACACACACGATGACTCGCTTCCCTTGCGTCTCCATTCATAGGCCAATTTCGGACAACATCAACATTGTCTCCCTATCTATACGCCATTTATGGACACAAACGACCCCTCTCGCCTCTTCCTCTCTCTCTCTCTCTCTCTCCGTCGCTAGCTCTCTCTTTCTCTCGCTCTCACACCCCTCTCCCACACACACACTCGATGTCTCTTCCAAATAGTCTGCTCCCCCCCCCGCACCCATGCTATCTCGCTACTACACATGTCACACCATTCCCCCTTCCCTTATACTAGGTTTACATCATCAGTGGTCTCTCTACTCCACATACACTCTCTCCCTCTCACACACAAACGCGTGCACAAACACACACAGACACGCACAAACACCCATTTACCTGGATCCTCATCTCTCCTCATGTCTGCATGTGTATCTCACACACTCACTCTCTAATTATGTATATGTGTCTCCACGTTACACAACACAAAGCCCCATGTACATGTCTCTCTCTATCCTCCACACACATAGACACAAAGAATCTGTTATCATTGCCTCAGTCTCTAACATATCACACACGCACTCTCTCTCTCTCTCGCAAACACGCTCAACAAGGGTTTCCCCGTGAATAACTTACCGTCTATTCATGAACAGTCGTGGCAGTACGGCGAACACGAGACGTGAAAAAGAATAAATCTACACGTGCTTAGACCACCTAGTATGACTACTAGGACTAGAGCAAGCCAAAAAGCGCGCCGCCGTCACCCCCTCCTTGTCGGCGATGCGGAAAATCTTCGTTTTTACACAGTCGAGAAGTCATTGTGCTAAGGCCCCACATGCCGAGGCGTTGAATAGAATGTAGATGCTAGTTTACGGAAGCAAGTATCGATAATACGTTTGTATCTCCATACTTATATTTCTTCTCTTATAAAAAACCGAGTTGGTGATGATGGTACGTGTGCCATCTTGCAATATAGACCGTCCGATCTATATCTGACGGATGGAAATTAAACTAAAAGATACCCGCACCCCTCTCCACATTTGCAGACAAGGCCTTCCCTCGTTCATCCTTATCTCCAACAAACCTCATTGTTGAGCAATTAAGAAAGGAAGCCTCTGGAACAAACTGGCCTGGTGGCCGCTGCCGGCGTCGTCAATCCCCATGCCTCCGCTCAGTCCGACCACCAACCACCACCACACCCCACTCCTCTTCACCTTATCTCATATTTCTCGAGATATCATTAGTTTTTACACATGGGATTACTCCCGCAAGGGTCAATCACAACAAGTGTTTTATAAAAAAATGCATCTTGATGTTCCGTGCAATGCACGATCTTGCTAGTACTCCTACACAAGACTAAGTTGGTGATGCTGGTGTGTCTGCCATCCGTCGTTTCTGACCATTAGATCTACATCTAACGATTGTGAGGTAAGTTGTTGCCTTTTCTCACCAACATCCCACTTGTCTACCAATTTGCAGAAAAACCCATAATTAGTATCTTAAAACCAACCACATCCCTCCCTGACCTCACCAAAACAGCCCAAGGAATATATTCTAATTGAAACATAATATATCTCTAGTGACATATGTATATCAAAATTAGAGTGTTTTGTACCAAGTTTGTGAATAAGTATTATTCTAATTATGATTCGTTGCAACGGACATGAACATTGCTAGTATTTCCAACCATGCATTTTTTTAAGTATTCCATAGTTTCGAGTTTTCCATCAAGATATTAGTCACTCATGGTTGATATTTACTTTCAATCATGTACACATATGCACTATGTAACTAGCCTTGCTTATTGGCTTCCAAAGCTTAACTTTCACTCCTACTTACAATATGTAGAGTATTTAACAAAAAACTACCACTTTCAACCAGCCCTAGGAAGAATCTATTGTACAAAAAATAGCAAAAACATACCCAAAATTTCTTAATCCATGCCAAAAACTACCTAGTACTCCTACCGATTAGGTTCGTTTAAACCCATTTATGACAGGGTTGGCCCACATGTCCGTGCTGACAAGGCAGCTTAAACCAACACATTTTGTTTAACCGTTGACACGAGGGACCCACATCTGACCTTCTATCCTGTTATTCCCCCTCAAATCATTATTTTTCCTGAACATTACTTCAAACAGTACTGATGCGTGTTCGTCGGTGGTGCCGGTGATGAGCGAGTTGGCCGCCGCTCCGCCGGACGGGCCGGACGCCACGCTGGCCTCCGCACGGGTTGGCAGGCTGGCACGAGCGAGCAAGCCGCCGCGCTGGCCTTCGCTCGAGCCAGATGGCTGGCCTTAGCGTAGCGCGCGCGAGCAAGCCGCCGCGCTTCCGTGCCAATCAATCTAGCAAACCTTGCAGACAAGCAGCTGGACGGAGCTATCTTGGCTAGCTAGCGGCCGCGAGCACCGGACGGAGCTGGCATCCGGGCTGTCGCAACATGGGCTCCGCACCGCCGGCGGTTTTGACCTCGCCTTCTGCCGATGGCGGTAGCTGCGTCCCATGTGTGAAGCTAATCGAAATATGTTACTATAGGGGAGGTGAGTGCATTGACCAAATAATCACTTCCCAGATGTGTGGCAGTTTAGTTCTTAGCATAACTCGCCTCCCCCCTCCCCCCCCCCCCCCCCCCCCCCCCCCCCCCCCCCCCCCCCCCCCCCCCCCCCCCCCCCCCCCCCCCCCCCCCCCCCCCCCCCCCCCCCCCCCCCCCCCCCCCCCCCCCCCCCCCCCCCCCCCCCCCCCCCCCCCCCCCCCCCCCCCCCCCCCCCCCGCGTGCGGGCTGGACAATTCAAGCAAGCATGAAAGAGTCTATGAGAGCGAAGTAAGAGCAACTTGCAAGAATGTAAAGGGAAGGGTTTGGAGTCAAACGCAATTGGAGACACGGATGTTTTTGTCGTGGTTCCGATAGGTGGTGCTATCGTACATCCACGTTGATGGAGACTTCAACCCACGAAGGGTAACGGTTGCGCGAGTCCACGGAGGGCTCCACCCACGAAGGGTCCATGAAGAAGCAACCTTGTCTATCCATCACCATGGTCGCGCCCACGAAGGACTTGCCTCGACTAGCGGTAGATCTTCACGAAGTAGGCGATCTCCTTGCCCTTACAAACTCCTTGGTTCAACTCCACAATCTTGTCGGAGGCTCCCAAGTGACACCTAGCCAATCTAGGAGACACCACTCTCCAAGAAGTAAAATGGTGTGTTGATGATGAACTCCTTGCTCTTGTGCTTCAAATGATAGTCTCCCCAACACTCAACTCTCTCACAGGATTGGATTTGGTGGAAAGAAGATTTGAGTGGAAAGCAACTTGGGGTAGGCTAGAGATCAAGATTCATATGTTTGGAATGGAATATCTTGGTCTCAACACAAGTGTAGGTGGTTCTCTCTCAGAAAATGTGTATGGAAGTGTAGGTATGTTCTGATGGCTCTCTCCGAATGAAGAGGGTGGAGGGGTATATATAGCCTCCACACAAATCTAACCGTTACACACAATTTCCAAACTCGGTGGGACCGAATGGTTAAACTCGGTCAGAGGCCGATTAGCAAACCTAGTGACCGTTAGGATTTTCGGGGGTGAGATGCAACTCGGTAGGACCGATATGGTTAGGGTTAGGGCATAACGTAATCTCGGTGTGACCGATTACACAAACTCGGTGGAGACCGATTTTGGTAATAAGCTAACCAGAGAGTTGGTCAAGTAAACTCGGTGGGACCGATTCGCTCATCTCGGTGAGACCGAAATGTTACAAAAGGGAAACAGAGAGTTTACATTGCAATCTCGGTGGGACCGATCGGCTCATCTCGGTAAGACCGAAACGTTACGAAGGGAAACAGAGAGATTACAATCCCATCTCGGTGAGACCGAGATCCCTATCGGTGAGACCGATTTGCCTAGGGTTTGTGGCAGTGGCTATGACATTTGAAACTCGGTGGCGCCGGATAGAAAGAATCGGTGCGAGTTTGACTTTTGGTTTAGGTCATATGTGGATGTGGGAAGGTAGTTGAGGATTTTGGAGCATATCACTAAGCACTTTGAGCAAGCAAGCCATTAAGCAACACCTCATCCCTCCTTGATAGTATTGGCTTTTCCTATAGACTCAATGTGATCTTGGATCACTAAAATATAAAATGTAGAGTCTTGAGCTTCAAGCTTGAGCCAAACTTTTTGTCCTTAGAATTTTGAGGGATCCACTTTCCTCATCCATGCCATGCCATTCATTGAGCTTTTCCTGAAATATTAATCTTGGAATAATGTTAGCTCAATGAGCTATATGTTGTTAGGAATTACCAAAACCACCCAGGGATAGTTGCACTTTCAATCTCCCCCTTTTTGGTAATTGATGACAACATATAGATCAAAGCTTCAACAAATGATAATAAGAGTGAAAGATATTGTCGCTTTGAGAAGTATGTGAAAAGCAAGAGCTCCCCCTAAATTTGTGCATATCTTAAGATTTGCTTTGGACTGCAAATGCACAATGAGTTAGGATCATGGGTTACTCTTCCATGTCACATACATCTTGGTGGAGCGCTCAAAATGATAAGAATTAAATACATGCACTCATCACCAAGCAAAGTGAATGATCATATAAGGATAAGTAAGATAATATCATCTAACAAGCATAAGTGTAGCTTATGATCAACCACATGATCATCAATGTCTCACAGATAATAGCATAGTATCTCAGCAATCAAAGACAACAAAGTTCAACAAGAAGACAAAGAGAGAAAAAGCAAACTCTTCTCTCTCCGAAGCCTATGATCTATTACATTTTCTCCCCTTTGGCAACAAGTTACCAAAAAAGTTCATAAAATGCATAGCACTAAACGTCTCTCAGGCTTGTCTCAGGTGGTGGTTTGCCTGAGAAGCCAAGAACGAAGGCTTCAGTCGAAGTAGATGGAGCTGTTGGGTAAGTCTGGATGTCTGGTGGCTGAAGCTGTAGCTGGTGCAGGATGAATGGCTCTGTGTCTGGGTACAGGCACTGCAGTAGACTCTTGAGCTCGAGGCACTCTGGCAAATGCATCAGTGTTGTCTGCCTTCCTCTCCTGCAATGTCATCCTGTAGCTCTCCACAAACAGACTGAAATCTCAGGTTACTTTAACATCTAAATCATAGAATTTTTTGTTCCACGAATTTTCCAGCTCTCCTGGTTTTGAGTTAGGGTGGCCAACCCCTTCTCAATCCTCAGAGTTGATGCTATCAAATAACCCAAGCTGTCCTGCTTGCTTTTCAAAAAGTACTCAGATGCCTCCTCTTGAAGTTGGCATCTTGGCAGCCTCTCTTTTTGCTTTCTCCTTCTTTCTCTTGAGCTTGTACTGATGATGGTTTCTTCTCATTCATCACAACTTGATTGTTCGAGTCTGGGTAGATAGGCAAGTGTTCCTTATCCAACAAGTATGTGCCTGTGCATCTTTGAGTTTTATCAACTCCTGGATTTGTGGGGCATATCACAACTCTTTCTGGTCTGTGCAGTCCTTGATAGTTCTCAACTATAAGGCTCATGACCTTGAACTTTCTATGCACATCAAATATATGTAGCAAGTTAATTGCATGCCTCTGATCATCTGTGATCACCAGACTTGGGCAAGAGAGTGTGCCTAAGGATCCAATTGATGTAGGCAGCCCTGACAGCAAGTGTTTTGACCCAAACTGGTGAGTCTCAAGATCATCTTCAGGAATCTCCTTGTACATGTTTCCATAGAGTTGTGATCCATCTTCTTCTTGCATAGACATCCAAGTCATCTTCTTTCCTTAGGGAGCATTGATCAGATTTGCCCATTCTTCAATAGTTGAGTGGTACCTTGTACCTTCAGACATCATACTATCCTGCCATCTGGATAGAAGTGTGTGGAGTAGAATTGCATTATGAGCTCCTCATTCCACTTTGTGAGCTTCTGCCCAACAAAGTCTGCAACTCCACAAGCACTAAGTGTCAAACACACCAGGATAGTGTTCCTCATTTTCCTTGATATACTTCCAGTCGACCCACCTCATTTCACACACTATAGGCTTCTTGTCCAACAAAATTGTCTCATAGAAATCCTGCTGTTCCTTTGTGTGGAACCTGTAATCAACATCAGTCCTTCTCCGTGTAGCATATGGATCTGTCTCTCTCCATTTCCTCGGTCCTGAATCTCTCCTGAACTTCATGTTCTCAGCCACAGGATGAGCATCATTGTGGTCTGGAATTTTTGGCTTCAATTTTCTCAAAACATGCTCTTCATCTTCTTCTTCAGCAACAGTCTCAGGCACTGGGGCCTTGTTCTTCACAGCAGCTGATATACTCCTGGTATTCCTCTTTAGGTGCACTCTTGGGGTTGGAGGCTGCTTTGGGTGCTTCTTTGGGCTTTGATGAAGCAACCCCTGTCCTGATAGCATCACCCATAAGCTTCTGGGACCTTAGGGTGCTGGTGCAGCAACCTCTTCTTCCTCTTTCTTTAGAATCTCTCATGATTGAGGATCTCCCAAGCACTCTAGCAGTGGTCTTTTTGATCCTCTCCTTCCTCTTCTTCCCTTCTGCAGCAGCCTCTTTGGGTTCAAATCAAAGGGACTTGAGTAGATGCTCTGGCCTTAGACATTGGAATTCTTTGCAGGAACCTTTTGCTTCATGCCTGGCTTGGTGGCAGCAGCAGTGCTACATTCCTTCTTAACCACTTTCTTCTTGGAAGTGGCCATCCTCAACTGCCACATAGTCTTCATCCTCAGACCTGAAGTTTTCTTCTTGCTTGCTCTAGTGGCAGCCTTTGGCAAATTGCTTGGGGTGCTCCTGCTACCATCATCTGAACTGCTAGAGGGACTAGTGCCCTCACTCAGGTGAACCTGCTCCTCTGACCTGTTCTGGCTGTCACTCTGGTCAGACATATTGCAAACACTAACTGCAGACCCTGTGAATAGATATAGATGAGATAGAGTGGATGAGCATCACAAAATGCAGAGGTTTTTGCAAAAGAATGAGTCAAAAACTTAGTTTTAGTTTTCCACAGAAAGCATTTCGGATCAACCGATTTGCAAACTCGGTGATACCGAAGCAGCTGTTGGAACCTAAACTAGTGAACTCGGTCAGACCGAGTCAGAGTTCGGTGGCACCGAGACTGCTAGGGTTTCACAAAGTCCTGAACTCGGTCACACTGATTTGCAATTCTCGGTCAGACCGAAAATAACATGTGCAATGGCCTTGGCCGAATCGGTGGAACCGAGTTCTGCAACCCGTTGGGTCCGAGATGGTTTCGGCGGAAACCTAACCCTAAATTTTCGATTCAACTCTAATCTACGGAGTGTTTTGACTGGATAGAAGCGTTTCAATCATGGTAAGAATCATAATGAACACAATGTGCTAGGAATCGGACGGGGATAGCACTATGATCGAGTCCATACCCTAGTTCGGCGATGAACTCACTACGGCGGCAACGGCGGGGAAGAATTCCGTTGACGGCGGCAGAGACCAGTGACAGGAGGCGGCTGGCGACGAGGAAGACGATCCGGAGACCCAGGAGGCAGAGCGAGCTATGAGCGGGCGAAGGGGTTTCGGAGAAATTTCCAAAATTTTACCCGTGAGTATATATAGCCCGACCCTGTCGGTGTGACCGAGTGGAACAACTCGGTGGCACCGAGATGCATAACTGTTGACAGTTACAAACTCGGTGTGACCGAAAGTTCAAATCGGTTGCACCGAGATTGAAAACCTAGATCGACGTTAGTGATCTCGGTAGTGATCTCGCAAATGGAGGAATCGGTCAGATCGAAAAGCACAAAGAAGTTTTGGAAGTTTAAGTCTATGACGAATCAGGGACTCCGAGTGCTCCTCACACAGAGTGGTTCGGATCTGACTTGATCAAATTTTGTGATGTAGCATGAATAGAGTTTGAGACAAGAAAAGCATAGATATCTAGAGAGGGTTATTAGGCATTCTTGTCTGTCCACTTGGCAAAAGAAAAGAAAACCAATCAATAAAAAAAACAAGTGGATGTCCTCGAATGAGTAAAATATGCAATCAACATGCTCACACAATAAAATGGCAATTGAAATATGTGGCAAAGCATGCACAACCAATTCTAGCATCTATCAAACAATTTGTGATGACTAGGTCATCTATATATGAGTATATTGACTTAGGAGTCAAATGAGAACATTTGATCATAGGTCATACTCATCGTTTAAGCACAAGTGGGGTTACCACTTTTACATAAAGCATTGTTGTGTTCACACCATTAGAGTTGCTTTAGCTCAATTTTTAGAGTAAAGCTCCCCCTAGATGTGAGATCCCCCCTAAGAGGGATGAACTAACCTTGGGTTTTGTCGATGATGACTTCATGTAGATGTTGAAGATGTGGATGCTCAATGTTGATGTAGATCATTTGGAGCTATCTATTGGAGTGAGTTGCACTTTCAATACCTACACGAGTTAGTCCCACAAGGAACAAACAAGGATATCCATAGACATAGAGTGATGCACACACAAGATGATGTCTATGAAAGCTTTTAGGTTACCTTGTCCCTTGTCTTACCAACAAGAGGGTTTGTGACTCCTTGAACTAGTGCAAGATGTGGAAGTTGATTGCACTTGTTCTTGCCAAGATAATAAGAGTGAAGTATGTTGGTGGAGTCACCCTCAAGAACTCTCTAGTTCTTCTTCTTCGGGATCCACACCATCTTGATGGGAATCCTCGGTGTTGTAGTTGTACTTGATGAAGTGGAACTTGAAATAGTCTTGGGAACCCACTTGACCAAGGCCTTAGGAGCTTCTTCAAATGCATCAATTTCCTCTTGAAGCTTGTCCTTGCCTTTTTGCTTGTGGTCTTGTGGTGGAAGATCATCTTGAGCTTGTGTCCCTTTGAGAGAAGTAGGATCATACTCCTCTTGTTGGGGAACAAACTTCGTCTTGGGGTATTGATCTTCTTCCCAGTCAACTCCATTGGCATTGAACTTTTGTTCAAAGCCAACACCTTTATTCTTCCGGTGCCTTCCTTGCTTGCGTACAATTTCCTCGAATTGCTTACTTCCGGCAAGGCTCTTGTAAACACCTTTCTCTATAATTCCCTTCAATAAGCTATTTTCTTGCTCAAGTGTAACTTGGCTAAGAGAATCATTAGTGGAATCTAGAGAACTACTAGAAGCAACAATATTGGATTTAGCATGATTATTGTTACATCTAGAGGAAGAATCTGTCTTGTTCTTGTTACTAGACTTGACTTGAGGCATGTAAGTGGATAAGAGTAAACGCTTGGCAATGTAAGAAGAACTTTTCTTGCGAAGATCATCATTGATTGCTTTTAAGAACTCATGCTCTTGCTCAAGGTTGAGCTTTTCAAAGCGCAATTTCTCATGAGTCCTTAAAAGTTCTCGATGATCTCCTAAGATAGTATCTTGAGCTAACTTAAGAGTGTTTAGTTCTTTAGTTAGAGACTCAATCTTCTCCTTATCATTGTCATTCGTTTTATCTTGATTAGCATGATTAATTGACGTTTCATCACAGTATTCATCACTAGAGTTGTCAACAAGTAAATCATCATCACCTAACAAGTCATCTTCATCACTATTGAAATCAACATACTCGGGGTGTGATACCTTTGGGCCTTTAGCCATGAAGCATGTTCCAACTCCTTCATTTGGTGAGTCAAATATGTCGTAGGAGTTGGTTTCACAAGTGCTAGACCGGCAACACCTTCATCTTGAGTATATTCGGAGTCGGAGTGATAGCTTCTCTCGGAGTGGTTGTCGGAGTCGGAGCCGGATACCCATTCACCAACATGAGCTTGATGTCTTTGTTTTGTGTAGCTCCTTGATGACTTGTCCTTTCTTTCCGAATCCTTGCTTCTCCGTGAGGGTCTTCGTTCATAACGATCATCTCTACTCCTTCTTTCTCTAGATGGTGATTCTTCTCTTCTACTTCTTCTCTTGGGAGAATCTTCTCTTCTCTTGTAGGGGTCCGTACACTCATTGGAAAGTGTCCGGGCCTTCCACAACTGTAGCAGTTTCACTCTCGACTAGAAGATCTTTTGTCATTGTAGGACCTTGATTTGGAGCTTCTCTCTTTGCTTCTACTCTTGTAGAACTTGTTGAAGTTCTTCACCATTAAGCTCAATTCTTCATTGAAGGTTTGTCTCTCACTTTATGATGTGGGGACTTCACATGAGGCTTTGTAAGCACCACTTGATTTGTTGTGAAGTTCCTTTTTATCCTTGAGTGACATCTCATGAGCAACAATTCTTCCGATGACTTCCGTTGGCTTGAGATCTTTGTAATTGGGCATCATTTGGATCAATGTGCACACGGTATCATATTTTCCATCCAAGGCTCTTAGGATCTTCTTGATGATGAATCTATCGGTCATCTCTTAACTCCCTAAGCCGGCAATCTCATTTGTGATAAGAGCAAGCCTAGAGTACATTTCAGCGACACCTTCACCATCCTTCATTTTGAACTTGTCAAGTTGACTTTGAAGCACATCCAACTTGGATTCCTTGACGAAGTCGGTACCTTCATGCATGTCAATCAAAGTATCCCAAATTTCCTTTGCATTCTCAAGACGGCTGATTTTGTTGAATTCTTCGGGGCACAATCCGTTGAAGATGATATCACAAGCTTGAGCATCATATTGTAGCATCTTCAACTCATCCGCGGTAGCTTCACGATTTGGTTCTTTCCCATCAAAGAATTCACCTTGCAAGCCAACACACACACTAGCCCAAACGGCGGGGTTATGTCCAAGAATATGCATTTTCATCTTATGCTTCCAACTAGCAAAATTAGTACCATCAAAGTAAGGACCTCTATGGTGATAATTTCCCTCGCTAGACGCCATACTCTCCTAGGTTGTGAAACCAAGGCTATGACCACCAAAAGCTATGGAAATCAAAGCAAATGGAGACCAAAGCTCTGATACCACTTGTAGGATCGAAAGTATGTCTAGAGGGGGGGGTGATTAGACTACTTGACCAAATAAAAATCTAGCCTTTTCCCAATTTTAGTTCTTGACAGATTTTAGCTATCTTAGCACAAGTCAAGCAATCTCCCCACAATTCAAGCAAGCATGCAAAAGAGTATATGAGCAGCGGAAAGTAAAGCATGCAACTTGCAAGAATGTAAAGGGAAGGGTTTGGAGGATTCAAACACAATTGGAGACACAAATGTTTTTGTCGTGGTTCCGATAGGTGGTGCTATCGTACATCCACGTTGATGGAGACTTCAACCCACGGAGGGTAACGGTTGTGCGAGTCCACGGAGGGCTCCACCCACGAAGGGTCCACGAAGAAGCAACCTTGTCTATTCCATCATGGCCGTCGCCCACGAAGGACTTGCCTCACTAGCGATAGATCTTCACGAAGTAGGCGATCTCCCTGCCCTTACAAACTCCTTGGTTCAACTCCACAATCTTGTCGGAGGCTCCCAAGTGACACCTAGCCAATCTAGGAGACACCACTCTCCAAGAAGTTACAAATTGTGTGTTGATGATGAACTCCTTGCTCTTGTGCTTCAAATGATAGTCTCCCCAACACTCAATTCTCTCTCACAGGATTTGGATTTGGTGGAAAGAAGATTTGAGTGGAAAGCAACTTGGGGAAGGCTAGAGATCAAGATTCATATGGTTGGAATGGAATATCTTGACCTCAACACAAGTGTAGGTGGTTCTCTCACAGAAAATGTGTATTGGAAGTGTAGGTATGTTCTGATGGCTCTCTCCACGAATGAAGAGTGGGTGGAGGGGTATATATGGCCTCCACACAGAATCTAACCGTTACACATAATTTGCCAAACTCGGTGGGACCAAATGGTTAAACTCGGTCGGACCGATTCAGCAAACCTAGTGACCGTTAGGATTTTCGGTGGGACTGAGATGCAACTCGGTAGGACCGGTATGGTTAGGGTTAGGGCATAACGTAATCTCGGTGTGACCGATTACACAAACTCGGTGGGACCGATTTTGGTAATAAGCTAACCAGAGAGTTGGTCAGGTAAACTCGGTGGGACCGATTTTCTCATCTCGGTGAGACCGAAATGTTACAAAAGGGAAACAAAGAGTTTACATTGCAATCTTGGTGGGACCGATCCCTCATCTCGGTAAGACCGAAATGTTATGAAGGGAAACAGAGAGATTACAATCCCATCTTGGTGAGACCAAGATCCCTATCGGTGAAACCGATTTGCCTAGGGTTTGTGGCAGTGGCTATGACATTTGAAACTCGGTGGCGCCGGATAGATAGAATCGGTGGGGCCGAGTTTGTCTTTTGGTTTAGGTCATATGTGGATGTGGGAAAGTAGTTGAGGGTTTTGGAGCATATCACTAAGCACTTTGAGCAAGCAAGCCATTAAGCAACACCTCATCCCTCCTTGATAGTATTGGCTTTTCCTATAGACTCAATGTGATCTTGGATCACTAAAATATAAAATGTAGAGTCTTGATCTTGAAGCTTGAGCCAAACTTTTTGTCCTTAGAATTTTGAGGGATCCACTTTCCTCATCCATGCCATGCCATTCATTGAGCTTTTCCTGAAATATTAATCTTGGAATAATGTTAGCTCAATGAGCTATATGTTGTTAGGAATTACCAAAACCACCCGGGATAGTTGCACTTTCATAGGTCATTTCTTGAATTGAGCCCTGCAAACCGGAAAGGAGGTAGTACGTGTGTGATCCGCTATTTATCCGTGTAGGATCGATAGTGTAGCTTGTCAGTTTCTTCAGAGGTAGGCATTTTTATCCGTGTTGGATCGATAGTGTAGCTTGTCAGTTTCTTCAGAGGTAGGCATTTTTATTCAAAAACTGCCACTTTGCATCTTGCGTCGCAAATAAAACTGCTAGGAGCACATTTGTAGGCTAGCTAGTGATCGATCAGTAACTTGTAAACACTGAGCGAACAGAAATAAGTAACTGTTAATGCATCTCAATGATTCACAGATCATATACAAATATGTAGCTCCAAAAGCAAAGATCAGCCACTTCGGATCTTGCGTCGCAACTAAAACTAACTAGTACGATTCCCATACATAAGATCAACATGTTAATGCATCTCAATGATTCACAGATCATATACAAATATGTAGCTCCAAAAGCAAAGATCTAGAAAAAACATCTGTTCTTCCTACTAACATGGATGCTTCTCTTGGCCAACATTCAGTACAGACTGAAAGACAAATTTGTTTGTGAAGTCTACAATTCCTCTTGCAAACGTAAGTGGTTTCACCAACAGCTGGAACCATGAGAATGAACCACACATGATGGAGGAACATCCACTGCAATATGATTTGGTCTTCTCTCGATCACACCGCGAGACTATTTTCGGAATACAAACTTTAACTTAGGCAAAATGATGCCCATTGTATAATCAGACCAAAGCAATGAAGCACCTAGTGTTGGCCAATAAATAGTACAGTACTACTTTTCTGCAGTCCATGAAGTGACTATCCAATCTTTCTGTGTCTATTTTCAAATGGCACTGCATGCAGTGACTATACTATTCTCTTGTGCAGTTCAACCAAAATTGCGGACACTTTGTTTGTTTGCCAAATAGCAACGGGCAGACATCTCTGTCTGCACAAATATCAAGCAGCTAGTAAACATATACCACACCTTGTATTTTCGGTTTAAACATGTCTCTTCCGCTTAGCATCTGTCATGTTCTGCACTGGACAATCTGATACAGTTATGTTTTGCCCTGGACAATTTCATACTGAATTGATTTGCTGGTTCAGAGCAGAAATATAGCGCCTATTCTTCATCAGACCAAGGATATCCATGTTCGCAGTGATGGAAGAGGTGAAATCGATACAACCGAAATTGAGCATCCAATCATTGAATCCTGTCCTGCACCTCCAATGTAGGTCCACCCTGCCAATAAATTCACATGCAAACCACTAGTATTACTATCTAATGACAGTACAAAAAGAGTAGCAAGATAGTAGCAAACCATGTACCTTCGTAATGAACAGCTCATAGTGCCACCAATTGGATATAAAGGTTTGGAAAAAACATGCTCCTAATGTTGAACCAGTTGGACTTTTTGTGCAGTTCCACTAAAATCGAGCATCCCTGTTTGCATAGATATTGAAAGTGTGATTACTCTAAAAGTGGCACTAGTTGAAGCATAGACTCACAAATATAAGCATTCCAATTTCTTAATGGGAAAAGGTAGCAAGACTGTTTCTAACCACCTGTTTGAAGGAATAAATAAAGCAACAGCGGCTGATGTCAGGAAGGCATACATAGTTTTTTCTGAAAAACTGAGCCATTCCTGACCTTTCCTCTTCTTTTAAGCAAATTTTGTGCAGTTCTACTAAAATAAAATGCCATCACCGCCTTGACAATTCAGTGACACTGTACAAAAGGAAATGACTTAACATTACATCATGATGTCAGGTATGTAGTCGACAGGCATTAGAGACAAACATACAGACCTCCTCCGATAACATAATGAACATTAATTTTAACAAAGGTGTGACTAGCTTTACCGGGATAATTTGAGTGAACTCTACACCCTTTGTTCCTTAATATAAGACGTTTTCGCGGTTCAATTTAAAGTACCCAAACGTCTAGTATTTAGAAAAACAGGTAGTAGTTTTCTTGAGCACATATCTGGGAAAGCTTGCCACACTTTATTTATGTCCATACGCTAATGCAACACCATTCGAATACTACAAATATACACTAATCCAGTGGCTAGTGCAACAGTAGAGTAGTTAGTTTATTACAGGGTACAGTACAATGGTTTTACTGAACAGATTTCAATAAACTCTAGCACTGGAAGGTTTCTATAAGAATTAACAATACAAAATGTAAAGGTAACAAGTTTCAGCATTGGTATACTAGCTGTGCATGAGCATTAAACCAAATACAAAAGTCTGAAGGTAACTAGCATTATTAACTAATGACAGTATAAAAAAATTGCAAACCATGTACCTCCAAGGTAAATATCATTTCGAACTCGGGGGGACCTTAAAAATTGCTATCCCAATCTTGATAATCGATCAAACATAAAAACTTGATCGAACGAATCAAGAGAACAGCCGGAGGAGGAGGTGCCCACTCTTGACCTTTCCTCTTGTCTTCATAATTGTCTGTGCAGTTTAACCAAAATAAAATGACATCAGCGCCTTGGCATTTTGGTGACACTGTACAAAATTAACTTATCTCATGAAAGTGAGGTATGTAATCTATAAGCATTAACAGTGCAAAAATCTGAAGGTAGTAACAAGTTTCATCGTTGGTATACTGGCTGTGCAACACATTAGAATGCCTTAGCTGAAAAATCTTTAATACATCCACAATCAACAGCTAACCCTGAAATAATCCAGTGACATTAAATGGCATTGCTTAAATTTATCGGTGGCATTAGACTGAGAGCGGCATTAGTTAAATGTGGCATCACTTTAGCAGTAGCATTGCTTGACTTGACTGCTGGCGTTATACTAACAGCAAAAAAGTGGCAATAAGAGCATGGGAGGCCCATTCGGACAGTGGGCGCACCAGTACGATGTACCTCCACGGACGCAGAGTGGTGAGGGAGGTATGGTTGCCCAGAGCAACAAATATCCAGGCAGCATATGTGGATTACGTCCCATTTTTGTTCTCTTTAGCCACCTTTTTCCTATGCGAGGACAACAAACCGATCGACCTGGTCATTCTCTATTGCGTTGTCATGCCTTTCTACCCTTCTTCAACCAAGAGACACGAGACTCGTTCCTTAGCTACTGATTTTCCCCTTTTCAACCTAGATGCGGGTTCGATGCCTACTCTCTTGGACAGTACAGTCTCCCTTCCTTTCCTTATTCAACCCAGACATGGATTAGTCTGCATGAAGTAGGGTTTCCTTTAATAGTGCAAATTATGGTTTTCGTCTGCGTGGCCAGCAGAGCAGAGGATAGCAAATTGGGAAGATGGTGGAGTGGAAAAAGATCCACATGCAACGACGTGGCAGATGGGGCAATAGAACAAGGTTATGGTTCGAAAAGAGGTAGCATACCTGAGGGTCGGGGAAGTGGCTTCGCTCGTGGTCGTCGTCCTCCGCACACACTACGGCAGCGAGCTTGGGGACGGAGGCCATCCCGCGCGGGCGCTAGGTCTGAGAGGACGGCCTTGTCGTCAGTGCGTGACCTCGCTCGCCGACGACGAGTGCGTCAACGCTGCACGTCCTTTTCTTCCCCGGCGGATCTGTGACCACCGGTGAGGAGGGAGAGAGGGGCGTCTTTTTTAGATCTGGAGAGAGGGTGGTAGTGTGAGAAGCAAGTGGGCAGCCCTTAGCAAGAAAGCGCTCAAGCTCCAGCCTATATATCTTTTTTATACTACTAGTACTGGAGGTGGAGTAGTGGTAGAGTAGTTTATATTTTCTCTGCGTACAGTACCAGTTAGTCGTGCTTCAAAACTGATCGGCACGCCATTAAAAAAATAAAGGTCGATAACTAATGCGGCACCTCGGGCCAACGCGGCCAGATCGCATTTTGCACGAGAAATTACACACCATGTTTCGTTGACATGTGGTCCCGTTCCAACATATCAGTGAGACGACGGCGAGTAGTAGGAGTATTTCCGAACGGACGTGTAGGCCGGGGCGCCTCTTCGTGAACCGTGGCAAACTCGCAACCGTCCACCGACTCTTCGCCTTTCCCTCTCGATTTGGAACTGTTGTCGCACGCTCTTCCTCTCCCTCCTCCATTTTCCTTCAGCCCTTCACCCTTTCTTCTGCCATTGTTCGATCGTCTTCTCCATGGAGGGAACAGGCCGGAAACGACCCCGTTATTCTTGCCCCGATCTAAAAGATGACGTGGTGGAGGAACTCATTGATCGGTGCGACGTCATCACCTCGGCTAGCATGGCAGGTTCGTTCAAGCCCATTCTCGACTCAACTAATAACATCATTACAAAGAACCCAAGAGTCAAGGAGCGGTTTGATCTCCCCTATCTTCTTCGCCGTGACCCTGATGACTGGCGCCGGCACGACGGAGGCCTCGCCCTGTGCAAGTTGATGCCGCTTGATAATGATACGTATGATGTTAAGATGCCATCGCTTGAGGGCAAGGCTTGGGCGGGCGCAAATGGAGATTGGGTTGTTTACATTGGGTCCAACTGCGAGTGGGAACTTGTGAATGTGTACACTCGTGACCGGGTTCCACTTCCAAAAATCTCAGCAGACTGCCCAGAGGTTGAGCACACCGGTATTGTACGCACGTTCAAATACGATCATGGTGACTGTCTTCTACGGAAGATAGCAATTTGTCGAGTTCCCAACCTGCTCTTGGAATTACAACAACTATCAAGTTGTTGCTATCTTCGACAAGCTTGTTGCCGTCCTTCGTGGTTTGACTCGATGGATATTGCTCAAAAATCAGTTTCTGTACACGGATGAGTACTGTGATGCAATTCAATACGAGGGCCTTGTGTTTGCTGCCACCACTCGTGGCACTGTTTTTGCATGGGATCCTCGTAGTTTCGGTACGTTTGTCTTCCACCGTAATTATAATTGTTTCATCCACATGCATGCGGGTTAGCAAGTTTCCCTTTACTAATTAACCTTCTTCTTGTGTTTCCAAGGTCCTGTGAACATCCCACCACCTATACTTGAAAAAATTTATAACCAAGGGGGAGATGACGATGGTGATGATCACGAGCATGAGGACGAGCAGCGCCCATATACTCTGTGGCGCCTGGCAACTAATTCCGATGGATCACCTCTTCTTGTGTGTATACAGCCCACTGATGATGTTACTGCTAAGGAAGCAGGTGTAGTCTCCCATGGTCGCACTCTCCGGACCTATTCCAACACCCGTTGCATGGTATTCGGGATGGATACTAGTGTGCTAGCGCCAACTCCTTCTCCCTGGTACAGAATTGATAGTCTTGGAGAAAACTCGCTCTTCCTTGGACAAAACTATCCGATGATGGTGAAAGGCGATCCAACTGCTGTTGACACAACGTTACTAGTACCATTTATGAGAAGCAACTGTGTCTATACCTCGGACATTTGGGTGGTTCCCTACCCTGGTACTGATATAGTAGGCCGCTTCAGCCTGGATGATCAGTCCTGCGTTGGTTTCCAGATCGACAATCGATGGCCCGTCCCAGAGAATCACTTGTGGTTCAAAGCAAGCGTTTCCAACGCCGAGGAATGGTTGAGTTGAAGTTCATTTCATTGCTTGTTATTTGTTGTGTGGTGAAAACTTTAGTATTTATAATGTATCCTCGTTGTCGATGTGGGTTGATGACCTGTTGTATGTAATAAAATGATATGCCTGTGATAAACTTACTAAATTTATGAATGGCTTTCGAGTCGCTTCTCTGAGTGAGTGGTGCGACGAGGCAAAAAAATATTTTCCGAATACATAATTGTACGTGCATTGCAACAGGTTATCGGATGAGGCCAATCAACAATAGTAGTACACTATTTGTACTAGCTTCACATGCTTCGCGCGTCGGGCGGGTGTTTTTACTGTAGCCATATGTTAATGTGTTCGCTGTACGTAACCAGCACCTCGAATCCTCGATACTAGTACTATATAGTAGGAGTAAGTAGTAGGAGTAGTAGGGTGGCATGGGCCAGAACAAGCATTCACGTCCAGGAGTACGGCACACGCCACCACCACGACATCCATCTGACACCATATTATTTCTTGGAGTCCGTGCTAGAGCAATCTCTTCAACCTCGTCGTTTCTCTAACTTCAGCCATCGCGCGGCGGGCGAGGTGGGGGTTTGCCGATAGTCGGTTTCCTTAACTGCGGTCCCACTTGTAAGGCCAACTCCAACGCACGACCCCAAACGGACCTCCGTTTTGCACGAACTCCAACGATAATTTTGACTAGAAAAGCAAGACCAAAGAAAACAAGAACCACAAGAATACATTTTACTACTCCTGTAAGTTGGATTAGTGCCTTCTCGATGCATTCATTGTTGATCTGCGGAGGCTCGATCTTGCGTGCTTCTTTCTTCTTCGAGTGTAAAGAAGTAGACGTTGCTTCCTCGCATCTAGTCTCATGTCTAGCCTCTATTCTAGTAGGAGTATCAACAAGTGCACTAATCTCATCTCTAGCCTCTGTGCTAGCTGAAAGTGATAGAACATCTACTAAATTGCACTCTATCAATATATGGATGTACTCTTCTTCCCAATACAAAAACTTGCATCCATTCTACTCCCTCCATTGCACAATACATGCCTTCTATTTGTCAAAATATATATGTATCTAGACATGTTTTAGTATATAGGTACATCAATTTTTGGATAAATCAAAGTCAAGTATTTTGGAACGGGGGGAGTACACAATAAATTTTTTAAGTTAGCACAACTAGTCTAATCCGAGAGCACAACCGAAGATTTGGTCGGGTTCTTCCTCCTTTTGCCGACACGTGGGACATCCAGCATCCAGGTCGTGTCATGAAAGAAAATAGAGTGGTAGTTGAAGCCACGGGATGTGCATCTTGGGTTAAACTATAAATAGAATCTTACTACTCTTGAGTAACTCCAAAAGCGGCCACCGAAGATCTTTATTGGATTTGTTTTTCATCACCAGCACATCGAGGTGAAAGATGTGCAGGTTCAGTGGGTCCTCTTGCGTTTTCACTTACATGTGGGGCCGCATGTGAGCAAGCAGACGATGGGCTCCGTGCGTCCGCTGGCTAGCTGAGAAGAGAGATAGAGGAGGGCTGAGCACGGACTGCAGGAAATTTGTTCTACGTACCTCGATATAGGCTCGATATAGTGGGGTGGCATGGGCCATAACTAGCATTCACGTCTAGAAGTATGGCACACGCCACCCACACGAGTCCCATTCGACACCAATTTTCTTGGAGTCCGTGCTACAACCATCTCTTCTCCCTCCTGTTTTCTCAGCCATCGCATGGTGGGCGGTGTGG
The DNA here is from genome assembly GCF_003073215.2 of Triticum urartu. Taxonomy (NCBI): domain Eukaryota; kingdom Viridiplantae; phylum Streptophyta; class Magnoliopsida; order Poales; family Poaceae; genus Triticum; species Triticum urartu. Next base: position 370,630,629 of record NC_053023.1, on the reverse strand, counting down.
GGGTTTGCCGATAGTCGGTTTGCTCAACTGCGGTCCCACTTGTAAGTGAAAATGCAACACCGCACGCATTCCCGCTTGAGCGGCATGCCGGACCAACCGTGTGGGGTGCGATGCGAACACGACATGCTTTTCCTTTTGAACTTGTAACTTGTAAAATTTGGTTCTGCTCCATGGCACGACCGATAGATAGAAAATAACGATTTTGCCTAGAGTAACGAGAAGTTTGGTTCTGGCGCCGTTCATGCGTGGAGTACGCACGAAAATTATGAAGTTGATGCGAAAGGTAAGATAATTACTGTAGTATCATATACTACTACATGGATTTGACAGAAAGATAAAAATACATACGGATCCATCAACGACATCCTCATGCCCTAGTGCGCCAGGTCACCAACCGACGTGTGAGGAGCAGCGGCGTTGGCGGCGAGCTCAACGTGCTTCTGAACAGTGTCGTCCAAGGTTGCCTTGCGGTCCAAGAAGGCCAGCGTCCTATCGTCCTCCTCTTGCATGTAGTAGTCCTTGTGGACGATTTGCGCGTAGACGTGGGTGATTATGTCGATGGTGTCTTGCTGCACCAGGCGCTGCGCGGCGAGCGCGACCTCGAGGTGGACATTCTCCGGCACGACGGTGGGTAGTCGCAGGGCCACCAGTGCGTCAAAGAGGTTGTCACCATAGTGGCCGTTGAGGGTGGCGGGCATCGCAGAGCCTAGGCGCGTCGGCTGGAGGCTTACGTCAAAGTCGTCCGCAAGCTTCTTGACGACAGTGAACTTGTCTAGGAAACCGACGAGGACCTCGTCGAACAAGGAGACGAAGCTGTCGTCCAAGCGGCCCCTCGCCCTGGCGGCCTCAAGCAATACTACCTGGAGACGTTCCACGGTGCCGGGCCGCAGGCCGGTGTCAAATGACCCATCTGGCACAGCCGGCTGATGCTCGCGCTCATCGCCTCCATGGGTCTAGCTTAGCTTCTAGTCAACTGATCTTGCGATTCGAGTGATCACTCTTGCCCTTGGTTAGCGTGCGTAGGTGCATAGGATTTCATACTACTCCTCGGCCCTCTACTGCACCTGCCTTTGGCTGTATGATAGGTGGGCCAGCCACCCCCTAGGCCCACGTGTCATTCACCCAAAGGCAGTTGCCGTAAGTCAATGAAGCTGCGTCCCCCTCCGTGTCGGTGCAGTATAGTCATCTCACCGGACCTCTAGTTGGGGCCAAACGAGAGAAGTTTGATGTTTACTGGTTTATTGGCCCCCTTTGCATTTCGCCAAGTTTTGACCTTTGATTTAACTAATAAAATGTTAATGCATGTAAACAAAAATGTTGTGTAAGTCACCTTATGAAAACCAAATAATCCCAAAATACTTAGGCACGGTGCATTAACTCCCTCCTTGTTTCTTATTTCGTGACATATCAACCAATGAGAGATGTGGGCCGTGCATGCTTTCAATTACTTGAGACTACCAAACATGACATGCAGTGTTTAGTTCATTACATGTAATCCTATTAGTACTCTAGTTAGCAAAAAAACATTAAGTTCTCTCGCCGATAGGAATAAAACACCATGTATTTATTTACAGAGGGAGTAGTACATTTTTTGTGACATGGATTACTAGATATTGCTAGTAAAATACTAAAATCTAGATGGACGTGGTAGTACTCCTAAATCCAGACTATGGTGCTACTAGTACTAGTAGTAGTACTACCAATGTAGTAGTAGGAGTACTAGCACCGTACTACCCGTTGGTCATATTACGTGCTGCTCCTCACAGTGAAGTGACAAGACCCTGCGCCGGAGATGACACCTGAGTATAGGCGCCGTGTTCGGCATACCATAGTCAGCCTCACCGTCTGCAGTCACTATCATCATGGCAGTAGAGCTAGCCTGCTTACAACTAGCCCTGTTCGACATAATTTCCCGTGAGTAGATGCCCGTGCATTGCACGGAACACCAAGATTGGGGGTGGACGGCTCCGGCAGCGGCCATCGCGCCAGATTTTTCCACAGCCTTCTAGATGTGGTGGGGAGGAGATAAGACTGATTGTGAGAGACAAGGGGTTGTTTGTAAATAGGGAACAAGTGCGGACATCTTTTTGCAAAAATGGAGAAGCTTGGTTTGTATGTGTCAGATCTAGATCTGAACGGCTATTGTGAAAGATGGGAGGCACAATCATCACCAACTAGGACCTGTTTTTGATTCGCGGGATTTTTCAAAATGGAATAGGACACAACAATATTACAAGTTCAAACTGATATTACAAATGTTTAGGATTAATGCTACACCTACGAAGAGGGAATTACTAGGAAGTTCACGTAAGAACTTTCGTTACTTTAGGTGGATGCAGCATTATCGTACAAACTAAAATCTACTGCCCTGACAAGTCACTAATGGGCAAATAAGTTTTCGAGTCTCTGGCCACTTGATGTTTCAAAAACAAATTCAGGTTCTACGGAGACTTTGTCATTTAGACTTAGACGCTTGCGGTGATCAGCACGCCATTCATTGTTGCGCCAGAGAACGCCAAACCTCATTACGTTGAGCACACTTGCCTCCAGAACAAACAACCTGGCCAATTTAATCTCAGATGTGCTGCCTAAGTAGTCGATCAAATCAATTTCTGTAAGATGGAGATCAAGGCATTCGATGAGATTGTTATAGTGCAGCACATTTTTCACTTTCGGGTCTTTTTTTATCTGCAAAAGAAGAGAACATATTAGAGCAGCTGGCTGCATAAGATTGCCATGTCATCAAGAGGTACCAATATCATTCGCTCATACGATAGGGTTGGCTGGCTAGTGATATTTTTTCCACTCTCCTCTCTCTCTTCACTCTTCTCACTTTTTGTTTCCTCTCATTAACTAGGGAGCACGTGAAGAGCTTGGGCATTTTTGCCTTCCACTATGTGGCCGATGCATATTTGCAGTATGCCACATAATACGCATCGATGTCATCAAAACATTTTGGCACCGCTCTCGTGGATGTGAGAGAGTTTGGCACGCTGTGCACACAGACCCACATGTATAAACAATCAATCAACCACTTACTCCAGCCTCTCACTCTCCACAACAAGTGTTTTTATCGCCTCAGTCCTCTCTCTCTCCACGCAGTGTTTTTTCATCGCGTGAGTTAATTTGGCACCGAAGCAAAGTAGGTTGATCCAGATTGGGGCACCAGGTGGGCAATGAAGGGGCATCGATGCAAATGCATCACAAGTGAATTGGCATATGTTTTTTGCCTACATAAGCCCACTTTTGTACTCCCTCCGTTCCCTAATTCTTGTCTTAAATTTGTCTAAATATGGATGTATCTAGTTACATTTTAGTGTAGATACATCCATATCTTAAACAATGTAAGACAAGAATTTTGGGACGGAGGGAATACTACTCGTATTTTAGTAATTTTGACCATAGATTTACCCTAAGAAAATGCCAGTGCATGTCACTAAAAATTTACACCATTTGAATTATGTCAAATACGAATCCAACGATATAGTTTATTAGTAACATGCATTAACATTTGTCAGTTAAACCTATGGTCCAAATTTTGATACTAAAATTGGAGAGTAAACCAGGACGGAGGTAGTACTTGCTCTTAGGGTAACCATAGAGTTACTGGAGTAGTCTAAGTTACTTTCCACTATGACTAGCCTAGGCTACTATAGTAGTACAACATAAAAACGATGCAGGTGATCACGTGAGAAAAAATACTAAAAACATTTCTTTCGGTGCAGTGCGTAGATGCAGTTTTGAACACTACACTTGTCATCGTAATTTGGGAAAATTACGAAAAAATTGAGCTACGTTGTGATTACCATTTACTTATAGGAAAGAATTTTCACCTCGATGAGTAGCTTCTCCGTGCATGGAAAGCATGTAAGGAATCCAACAACTTGATCCAGATTGGGGCCGATAGATTTTAGTGCTAAGATCTTCACTGTGCGCATGGACTGGGTCAAGCTTGTGGGAATCATTTTCTGGAAGACGGTCGTAAATACATCAAGAATAAATTTAAAAATGTGAATTTCAAGAAGACGGAGAATAAGATGAGTGATGTACCTGAACGATTACGGATCCAATAAAGAGTTTAGAGAATTTGGCAGACGAGTACACCAACGCTGTCAATTTCGGTGCGTCAATGACCCTAGTTTTTGTTGGACCTTCTAGATCCAATACAAGCAATCTCTCAAGGAAAGGCGAATTCTCAATGACCATAACGTGGAATAGCTGGAGTGATCTCTTCCCAATTGATGTCTTATTGCGGGGCCAGCAAGACACATAAATCCATCGGAGATTCGTTGAGGCGATGTGGAGGCTAATGAACCCGTGGATCTGCTCAAGACGAAGGTACTCGAGCGCAGTACAGCTACGGAGCAGGTGCTCCATAGCCTTCTTCGAGATGACAACGTCGAAGAGGTCGAGCTACTTGAGTTGAGGGAGAAGAAGGGTGGGCGCGACATTAATCTGGGGAAGATAGCAGGAGCTGAAGCTGGCGCGACGCAGCGTTGGCATGAGGCGGAGCGCGGACGGCGGCAGAGAGCGACATCGTCCAGCTTCAAAGCTGAGCTCCTCGAGCTGATCTAGGGCGGGGGATAAGAACCACTCGTCGAACTTGTGTTGGACCTTGCAGTTGGTACTGAACATGCGGATGTCAAGGCGTCTGGCTGGCCCAGGGTGCGATGAAAGGATCTTGGAAACTGCGGCCATGCGTTTGCAATCCCCGTCGCAGAGGCAGCTGTCGACGGTGAGGTTGAGGGGGACGCAGTGCCAGAGGGGGCGCCACCACCGGGAGAGCAGGGTGGTCCGCACGACATATTTGGTGGGGAGGAGGCCGATGATGACGAGCAACATGTCGTCGGGGAGGCTGCTGATGAAGTCCAGGCTCGCCGGATACGGTTTTGGCTCGAGCCATCTCCGCTTGTTGGCTGCCTCGCCGTCCATCTCAACTGGCGGCGACGCCGGTGTACACGTGTGCTGGTGTGTGTTGTGTGCTGGGTGTGCGCGAGTGGTCCTTCTGTGCATGCCGCCGCGCAGTGGTGAATTGCGCACGAGTGCGTCCTTCGCGTGCAAGAAGTTTGTCATCAATGCGCCCTCAATTTACTAGCGCGCAGGGTGCTACCCCGAGTGGTTTCAACTTTGTTTACTTCACCGCATGTCAGATGGGCCTCTAGTTTACTTATTTTCACCCACTGCCACATGGACCAGCACACGAAGATACATAACACGAGCTGACAAGGCAGCATGTGGATTGGTTGACCAGTCAACTAAACAATATACGGAGCTATACACTGACACAGTGAGCGTATAATCCGTCGGTATAGAGAGTTCAAGTGAGAGGGGAGCCCCATGAGAGATAGCAGAGAGAGAGAGAGAAGGAGCTACTCCCTCCGTTCGATAATGTAGTTCCAACATTTTTTTAAGTCAAACTTTTGAAACTTTGACCAAGTTTATAAAGAAATTACTTATATCTACAATAGCAAAGATAAATGATAGTATGAAGTAAGTACATGTTGTGATGAATCTAATGATCGTTCCAGATGTAAATGTTTTTTCTCCACATATACCTGATACGTCTCCAACGTATCTATAATTTTTGATTACTCCATGTTATGTTATCTACTGTTTTGGGCAATATTGGGCTTTATTATCCACTTTTATATTATTTTTGGGACTAACCTATTAACCGGAGGCCCAACCCAGAATTGCTGTTTTTTGCCTATTTCAGTGTTTCGAAGAAAAGGAATAACAAACGGAGTCGATACGGAACGAAAACAACTAGAGAAGTTATTTTTGGAAGGAAAGCTACCGGATGGACTTGGACCCCACGTCAGGAGCCAAGGGAGGTGCTCACGAGGGTGGGAGGCGCGCCCCCTGCCTCGTGGGGCCCCCGAAGCTCCACCGACGTACTTCCTGCACCCATATATATTACATACCCTAAAACTTCAAGAAAAGACAATAGATCGGGAGTTCCGCCGCCAGAAGCCTCCGTAGCCACCGAAAACCAATCTAGACCCGTTCCGGCACCCTGCCGGAGGGGGCAATCCTCTCCGGTGGCCATCTTCATCATCCCGGTGCTCTCCATGATGAGGAGGGAGTAGTTCTCCCTCGGGGAGGGTATGTACCAGTAGCTATGTGTTTGATCTCTCTCTCTCTCGTGTTCTTGAGGTGGTACGATCTTGATGTATCATAGCTTTGCTATTATAGTTGGATCTTATGTTTCTCCCCCCTACTCTCTTGTAATGAATTGAGTTTCCCCTTTGAAGTTATCTTATCGGATTGAGTCTTTAAAGATTTGAGAACACTTGATGTATGTCTTGCCGTGGTATCTGTGGTGACAATGGGATATCACCGTGATTCACTTGATGTATGTTTTGGTGAACAACTTGCGGGTTCTGCCCCATGAACCTATGCATAGGGGTTGGCACATGTTTCATCGTGATTCTCTGGTAGAAACTTTGGGGCACTCTTTGAGGTTCTATGTGTTGGTTGATAGATGAATCTGAGATTGTGTGATGCATATCGTATAATCATACCCATGGATACTTGAGGTGACATTGGAGTATCTAGGTGACATTAGGGTTTTGGTTGATTTGTGTCTTAAGGTGTTATTCTAGTACGAACTCTAGGGCTGTTTGTGACACCTATAGGAATAGCCCAACGGATTGATTGGAAAGAATAACTTTGAGGTGGTTTCGTACCCTACCATAATCTCTTCGTTCGTTCTCCGCTATTAGTGACTTTGGAGTGACTCTTTGTTGCATGTTGAGGGATAGTTATGTGATCCAATTATGTTATTATTGTTGAGAGGACTTGCACTAGTGAAAGTATGAACCCTATGCCTTGTTTCCTAGCATTGCAACACCGTTTACGCTCACTTTTATCATTAGTTACCTTGCTGTTTTTATATTTTCAAATTACAAAAACCTTTATCTACCATCCATATACCACTTGTATCACCATCTCTTTGCCGAACTAGTGCACCTATACAATTTACCATTGTATTGGGTGTGTTGGGGACACAAGAGAATCTTTGTTATTTGGTTGCAGGGTTGCTTGAGAGAGACCATCTTCATCCCACGCCTCCTACGGATTGATAAACCTTAGGTCATCCACTTGAGGGAAATTTGCTATTGTCCTACAAACCTCTGTGCTTGGAGGCCCAACAACGTCTACAAGAAGAAGGTTGTGTAGTAGACATCAAGCTCTTTTCTGGCGCCGTTGCCGGGGAGGTTAGCGCTTGAAGGTATATCTTTAGATCTTGCAATCGATTCTTTTAGTTTCTTGTTTTATCACTAGTTTAGTTTATAAAAGAAAACTACAAAAAAATGGAATTGAGTTTGTCTCATACGATTCACCTTTTTAATATCTTTCGTGAGTATGATGGAAAGGATAATTGTGCTCAAGTGCTAGAATAAGAAATCTATAAAATGTTTGGCACTAAATATTTGAATGATAAGCATGATTGCAATGTTGTTAGTATGAATTCCTTGAATATTCATGATGCTAATGATATGCAAAGCCACAAGCTTGGGGAAGCTATGTTTGATGAAGATGATATTTTTTGTCCCCCAAGCTTTGATGAGAAAATTTATTATGATGAAAGCATGCCTCCTATTTATGATGATTATATTGATGAAAGTGGATTTGGAGAGGTCATGACTTTATTTTGTGATGAATCCACTATTTCGAAAGAGGTTCCAATTGATTATGAGAACAAAGTTGCTATCTATGATGATTATTGTGATGACTTTTATGCTATAAAGAATAATGATATCCATGAAACTTTTCATCATGATTTTAGTTTTCAATTAGATTATGCCTCACATGATAATTATTTTGTTGAGTTTGCTCCCACTATTACTCATGAGAAGAAATTTGCTTATGTGGAGAGTAATAAAATTTCTATGCTTGTAGATCATGAAAAGAATGCTTTAGGTGCTGGTTATATTGTTGAATTCATTCATGATGCTACTGAAAATTACTATGAGGGAGGAACATATGCTTGTAGGAATTGCAATAATATCAAGTTTCCCCTCTATGTGCTTAAAGTTTTGAAGCTATGCTTGTTTTGCCTTCCTATGCTAGTTGATTATTGTTCCCACAAGTTGTTTGATCACAAAATCCCTATGCATAGAAAGTGGGTTAGCTTAAATGTGCTAGTCATATTCTTATGATGCTCTCTTTATGTTTACAATTCTTATCCTTTTATGTGAGCATCATTGAAATCATCATGCCTAGCTAGGGGCGTTAAACGATAGCGCTTGTTGGGAGGCAACCCAATTTATTTTTGTTCCTTATTTTTGTCCTATTTAGTAATAAATAATTCATATAGCCTCTCTTTAGATGTCTTTTTATGTGTTTAATTAGTGGTTGGTGCCAA
>NC_053023.1:370596446-370621258 GCF_003073215.2 Triticum urartu | reverse complement strand
CAAGCTTGTCGAAGATAGCAACAACTTGATAGTTGTTGTAATTCCAAGAGCGGTTGGGAACTCGACAAATTGCTATCTTCCATAGAAGACAGTCACCATGATCGTATTTGAACGTGCGTACATTACCGGTGTGCTCAACCTCTGGGCAGTGTGGTGTGATTTTTGGAAGTGGACCCCGATGACGAGTATACACATTAACAAGTTCCCACTCACAGTTGGACCCAATGTAAACAACTCAATCTCCATTTGCACCCGCCCAAGCCTTGCCCTCAAGCGATGGCATCTTAACATCATACCTATCATTATCAAGCGGCATCAACTGGCACAGGGCGAGACCTCCGTCGTGTCGGCGCCAGTCATCAGGGTCACAACAAAGAAGGTAGGGGAGATCAAACCGCTCCTTGACTCTTGGGTTCTTTGAAATGATGTTATTAGTTGAGTCGAGAATGGGCTTGAACGAACCTGCCATGCTAGCCGAGGTGATGACGTGGCACCGATCAATGAGTTCCTCCACCACGTCATCTTTCAGATCGGGGCAAGAATAACGGGGTCGTTTCTGGCCTGTTCCCTCCATGGAGAAGACGAACGAACAATGGCAGAAGAAAGGGTGAAGGGCTGAAGGAAAATGGAGGAGGGAGAGGAAGAGCATGCGACATTAGTTCCAAAATGAGAGGGAAAGGCGAAGAGTCGGTGGACGGTTGCGAGTTTGCCATTGTTCATGAAGAGTCGCCCCGGCCTACACGTCCGTTCGGAAATATTCCTACTACTCGCCGTCGTCTCACTGATATGTTGGATCAGGACCACATGTCAACGAAACATGGTGTGTAATTTCTCGTGCAAAATGCGATCTGGCTGCGTTGGCCAGAGGTGCCGCATTAGTTATCGACCTTTATTTTTTAATGGCGTGTCGATCAGTTTTGAAGCACGACTAACTGGTACTGTACGTGGAGAGGATGACAGCAGGGACCCGCCAAGGTCATGGCAGTACGCAAGCAAGTGCCTCCTTATTTCAAGCCAATAAAAAAATGGCTCCTCCTAGTGGATTTCTGACATCTGGGTCCCATGTCATTGTCAACGTAGTCAATAAACGAGAGAATTGCACAACGAGCGGCTGACACCAGGGACCCAACAGCTCGCCCAGGTGTTTTTGTTTTGGGTTAATTTGATAAATGCCACTCCAAATCTGGTGTATCCGAGAAATTCCACTGCAATTTCCAAACTTTGAAAAATGCCATTTCATGCTATTTCTAGTGGCATTTTTCGAAGTCTGGAGTGGCGCTTTTCAAAGTTTGCAAACTGCAGTGGCTTTTTTCAAAGTTTGCAAAAATTACAGTGGCATTTTTCAAAGTTTGGAAATTGCAGTGGCATTTTTATGAATCACCATAATTGGAGTGGCATTTATCTAATTTGTTTTTGAGACGGAAGCAGGGTGTCAACTTGGCTGTGCGGGACACTCTGGCCTGTCTAGACAGCCTTTTCTTTTATGTTTACCACAGACCAGCCCAGTAGTTTTTTTTTTCTTTCTGAAAATGGCTAGCCAAGTTCTTTAGTGATTTGTCAAGTAAGTCGCTTTATCAGGCCTGCTGGGCTGCAAATCTTTCAAGACGAGGAGAGGTTCATTCGGCTAGCCGAGAAAATGGCCTATCAGTAATGAGAAATGGGTTGTACATTTTTAAAACACATCAAAACGGCAATTATTTTCAAATATCTTTTTTTCATTTCGAGATTTTAAATTGCATTGAATTTTATGCATGGACAATTTATTGGATTTTATATTGATATACATTTATTTTTAAAATCACTCTGAATGTGACTCGAAATTTCGGGATTAAAAACAGTTCAGACCGCACCGATATATGCAAAATTTCATATAATTTTTTAACCGTGGCCACAATATGGGGTGTAATGCTAACATAAAGAATATGCGCTCCAAAAAAACCCGTAAGAATTAGCAAATAGGCTGTAAATTATTTGAAATAATGGCAGATGGGCTGTATGCTGTTTTCCACAGATTTGAGGCTTCCACAGATGGCCTGTATACTATTGGATGTCCATCCAACGGCTGTCGTGCTTCTTCAATCTCTGCTCTTCCTGCTCCAGCCGCTCAAACAAGCGCCGGCGGGACTGCCTGTCCCTCCTCCCCGCGGCCGGCTGTGCTGCCGCGCAGGCCTCACCGCCCCACCGTACTCCCATCGCTGGCCTAGCCATCCCTCTACTCACCCACACCTGCTGTTATTCTCCGGCGACGGCAGAAGAACCAGTAAACCCTCGTACAGTCGTACTCCCCTCTGTGTGGGAATCAAAAACAACAGTCGAGTCTTCCCTGCCTCCATGTCGTTCCCTTCCTAGGCCTCGCCGTTGTCCACCGCCCTGGTGCTCTCGGCGTGGCGTGGTCAGCGTGGTCAACGACCGACATGCATCTGAAGTGGACTGTACGTGGAGAGGCTGACAGCTGGGTCCACGGCCGTACGCAAGGAAATGCCTCCTTATTACGCGCAAAATAATGATTTCCTCCACCTAACATCTGGGACCCACCGAAACGGCCTCTGTATTTCGCGAAAAAAACGTTACCGCCGCTGACAGCTCGGACCCACCAACTATATCTTCGCACGCACGGAAGTGCCTCCTTATTACACAAAAAAAATGAATACTCCCACTGCTAGCTGGGACCAAGTATAGTGGGCCTACTAAGTTGACGGGGACGAAGGGCTTTGTCAACTTAGTCAATATGCATGATTCTAGCTTGACTGACCGTACGATGTCAATCCAACGGCCGTAGTGCTTCTTCAACCTCCGGTCTTCTTGCTCCAGCCGCCCAAAGGAGCGCCGGTCGTGCCGCCTGCTCCTGCCTCCCGTGGCTGGCTGTGCTGCCGCGGAGGCCTCACCACCCCCATACTACTCCCACCGCTGGCCAGGCCATCCCTCCACTCCACTCACCCACACCCCCTGTTATTCCGCGGCGACGGCAGCGCAGCAGAACCAATGAACCCTCGTACTCCTCTCCGCATGGGCATGCACTGCCGCGTCTTCCCTGGCTCCACGTCGTCCCCTTCCTAGGCCTCGCCGTCGTCCACCGCCGTGGTGCTGTCGGCGCAGTGTGGTCAATGTGGTCAACGACCGAATTCCATCGGAAGAATACTGTACGTGGAGAGGCTGACAGCTGTGTCCACGGCCGCCGCAAGCAAGTGCCTCCTTATTACGCAGAAAATAATTATTCCTCCACCTCACAGCAGGGACCCACGGGACGCCCACCAGTATATTGCAAAAAAAATGTTTGCCCCTGACTGCTGGGACCCACCTGACGGGCCACCGTATTTCGCAAAAAAATGTTCCCCCTACCGTCAGCTTGGACCCACCGGAAGTGCCTCCTTATTACGCACAAAAAAATGAATACCCCCTGCTAGCTGGGACCCACCTTAGTGGCAGGCTGACTTGTGGGCCTACTAAGTTGATGGGGACGGAGGGCTTTGTCAACTTAGTCAAATCTCACGTTTCTAGCTCTAGTGACCGTACGATGTCCATCCAACGGCCGTAGTGCTTCGTCAACCTCTGGTCTTCTTGCTCCAGCCGCCCAAACCAGCACCGGTCGTGCCTCGTGCTCCTGCCTCCCGTGGTCGGATGCAATGCGGCGGAGGCCTCACCGCCCCTACGACACCCACCGCTGGCCAGGCCATCCCTCTACTCACCCACACCCCCTGTTATTCTGCGGCGACGACAGCCTCACACCGCAGCGAACCAGTGAACCCTCGTACCCTCTACGTGTGGGCATCCATTGCCGCGTCTTCCCCGGCTCCGTGTCGTCCCCTTCCTAGGCCTCTCCATCATCCACCGCCCTGGTGCTCTCGGCGCGGCGTGGTCAACGTGGTCAAGGAACGGCTTCCATCGGACGTGGACTGTACGTGGAGAGGCTGACAGCTGGGTCCACAGCCGCAGCAAGGAAGTGCCTCCTTATTATGTGCAAAATAATTATTCCTCCACCTGACAGCAGGGACCCACTGGACGGGCCACCAGTATTTTGCCAAAAATATTGGTTTCCCCCTGACTGCTGGGACCCACCGGATGGGCCACCGTCTTTCGCTAAAAAAACGTCCCCCCCCCGCTATCAGCTCGGACCCACCGGAAGTGCCTCCCTATTACGCACAAAAAAATGAATACTCCCCCGGCTAGCTGGGACCCACCTTGCTGGGAGGCTGACTTGTGGGCCTACTAAGTTAAGGGGGACGAAGGGCTTTGTCAACTAAGTCAATATGAACGATTCTAGATCTAGTGACAGTACGATGTCCATCCAACGGCCGTAGTGCTTCTTCAACCACTGGTCTTCTTGGTCCAGCAGCCCAAAGCAGCGTTGGTCATGCCGCATGCTTCTGCCTCCCGTGGCCGGATGTGCTACCGTGGAGGCCTCACCGCCCCCTACTATTTCCACCACTGGCCAGGCCCTGTGGCGACGGTAGCCTCACAACGCAGCCGAACCAGTGAACCCTCATAGTCCTCTCCGCGTGGGCTTCCACTTCCTCGTCGTCCCCTTCCTAGGCCTCGCCGTCGTCCACTGCCGTGGTGCTCTCTGCGCGGCGTGGTCAACGTGGTCAATGAACGACTTCCATCAGAAGAGTACTGTACGTGGAGAGGCTGACAGCTGGGTCCACGGCCACGTCGACAGTTTTTTTGTGATTTGCCAAGTAAGTCGCTTTGTCAGGCCTGTTGGGCTGCAAATCTTTCAAGACGAGGAGAGCTTTCATTCGGCTGGCCGAGAAAATGGCCCATCTGTAATAAGAAATGGGTTGTACATTTTTAAAATACATCAAACCGACAATTAGTTTCAAATATCTTTTTTTTTCATTTCAAGATTTTAAATTACATTAATTTTTATGCATGGAGAATTTGTTGGATTTTATATTGATATACATTTATTTTTAAAATTAGTTTGAATGTGAGTCGAAATTTCGGGATTAAAAACAGTTCGGACCGCACTGAAATATGCAAAATTTCGTATAATTTTTTAATCGTTGCCACAATATGGGCTGTAATGCTAACAAAAAGAATATGGGCTCCAAAAAAACCTTAAGAATTAGCAAATGGGCTGTAAATTATTATAAATAATGGCAGATGGGATGTATGCTGTTTTCCACAGATTTGAGGCTTTCCTAAAAAAAGGTTGACGCACAAGCACTGACTGTTGGATGTCCATCCAACGGCCAGCGTGCTTCTTTAATCTCTGCTCTTCCTGCTCCAGCCGCTCCAACAAGCGCCGGTGGGACTGCCTGCTCCCTCCTCCTCACGGACGGCTGTGTTGCCGCGCAGGCCTCACTGCCCGACCGTACTCCCATCACTGGCCTAGCCATCCCTCTACTCACCCACACCTGTTGTTATTCTCCAGCGACGGCGGACGAACCAGTAAACCCTCGTACAGTCGTACTCTCCTCCGCGTGGGAAACAACTGCCGAGTCTTCCCTACCTCCGTGTCGTCCCCTTCGTAGGCCTCGTCATTGTCCACCGCCCTGGTGCTCTCAGTGCGGCTTGGTTAACATGGTCAAGGAACAACTTCCATCGGACGTGGACTGTACGTGGACAGGCTGACAGCTGGGTCCACGGCCGCAGCGAGGAAGTGCCTCCTTATTACGTGGAAAATAATGATTCCTCCACCTGACAGCTGGGACCCACTGAACGGGCCACTGTATTTCGCGAAAAAAACGTTTCCCCCTGACTGCTGGGACCCACCAGCTACATCTTCACACGCAAGGAAGTGTGTTCGGGCAAAAAAAAACGATTCGCCCCCTGACTGCTGGGACCCACCAGCTACATCTTCACAGGCAAGGAAGTGCCTGACAGTCGGGACCCACCTGGTCGAAGCGTAAGTAGCGTTGTCATTCTGGTCGCGAACGTGTACGTACATACTGGTCGATGTACAGGCGCGCACGTGTCGTAGTAGAGGCGCGCACGTGTCGTAGTAAAGGCGCGCACGTAGCATGTACACGTACGTACAACGGCCAGGGTGCAAGAAATAAAATACGGCCACGTATGTGTACATACGGGCGGGGTCTCGAATTCCTACTCGCGCATACGTACGGCCAGGGCTCATGTACATGGCTGGGTCGGAATGAAGAAACAACGTCGTCGTCGTGTTCATGGGGAGGCAATGGAATGCGTCGTGTTCATGGGGAGGCAATGGAATGTGTTGTGTTCATCGGGAGGGCTTGGACGGAACAGGCGATGGAAATGAGGCCTGTCGTACCGTAGAATGGAGGAAACGGCCTTGTGTTCGACTGGCCATGTTCGAAACGGGATCCTGTTCATCGGGAGGGGTCTGGCGTACCATTAAACGGAGGAAACGGACCTCCTACAGTCGAAACGGGGGTCCTGTTGATCGGGAGGGGTGTGGCGTACCGCAAAACGGACAAAACGGACTTGTGTTGGAGCACTACGGCCGAAACGGGGGTCCTGTTCATCGGGAGGGGTGTGGCATACCGCAAAACGGGACTCCACGGGATACTGTTCATCTCCACCGTCGACCCCATCCAGCCTCCACGAGCTATTGTTCATCCACCGTCGACCTCCTCCAGCCTCCACCTGCGACTGTTCATCCACGGGCTCCTGTTCATCCGGCCTCCACCGCGCGCTACTCCACCAGCTACTATTCAACCAGCCCTCTCCACGGGATCCTGTTCAACCACCCATCCATGGGCTAATGTTCATCCTTCCCTCCACCATCTACTATTCATCCTGCCCTCCACTGGGTCGTCCTGTTCATCCAGCCCTCCACGGGGTCCTGTTCATCCAGCCCCAACCGGCTCGATCGATCGGGGTCCTGTTCATCCAGAGGCAACACCACGGGGTCCTGTTCATCCACCCCCACCTGAAAAGGTCCATCCAACCCCCCCCCCCACGCAACGCTCACTGTTCATCCAGAGGCAGCATCGATCAGCTTCCGTTAGCAGCAGTAGTGAAGGAATCGCTCGATCGGGTTCAGTTAACAGCCATCGATCGATCGCTCGGGTTCAGTAACACGTAGCCTACAGTGCAATCGCTCGGGTTCAGTTAGAGCCCAATGCCTTGCTTGGGTTCAGTTAGAGCCACCGCCTTGCACACACACGCGTATGTGTACGAGAGAAACGCGCATCGCTCGGCCCCCGACCTCCCACCGTAACCGGGAACTCCCTGAAATTTTCCTCGCCCTCGCTTCTACCACTTTCCGTCATGGACGGCCCAAAGAATGTCATGCAGCTGCGTCTCCGGCCCGCCCAGGACGAAAAGCCCATTTTCTGTCATGATTTTTTGTCATAGAAGTAAGAGCCCACCAACACTATGATGATACCAAGTTTAGTCACAATTATCGTCATAGAAGTGTCATATGTATGACATAAATAATGTTCGTTCGGCCCAAAATGTCACGGATGTGTCTTTTTTTGTAGTGCTTGTGCTGACATTGCCTATTGCGGTGCACCATATGGTGCAAACACCACGTACGCGGCCGAGAAGGCGTACGTGCCCACGTTACGCCTTCCGGGAATATTGCCACACTTATAACCATCTGTAAATTTTGAGCCTGCATCCCGTCACATTCCAAATTGCAAACCTATTCACACCGATCAAAACCTAAATGGTTTCCCACTTAGGAGCTTATTAGTACTCGGTCATAAATACTACTACTCCAAGATGACTGCACATTCCTCCTCAACTCCTCATCCACAAAAAAACAAGTCATTCGTCATCGTTCACTTGCGTCAGCCATGGCCAGCGTGAGTTCTTGGTCGAGGGAGTGCAACTAGGAAGATGCGAGCATGGAAGCGGAAGCACGAGAGATGTCCCGCCTCGCCGCAAACGCAGCCGACATGTCCTGCCATGCGGCCGTAGCAGCACAGAGGTCCCGCCGCGCCGTCGATGCGGAAGACTGGTCCGGCCGCGCCGCAGAAGCAGAAGAGATGTTCCACCGCACCGCGAATGTAGCAGAGATGTCCTCCCACGCCATGGTGGCCTTGGAAAATGTCTCGCGAGCAGGCGAGGACTCTTACAGGCACATGCATGCGATCGTCCATAGCCAGATGGATCAGATCTCCAGCTGGGTGAGGTTGCAGGACGACATGAAAGCCTCTTTTGAATAGGCTACCGGCATCATCTGGCAACTAAATGAGAGCAACGCGAAGCTCCGGGCCGAGCGCGACCTGCTGAGGGCGAAGATTGTCGGAAGTGCGGAGCGACAGGAGGAGACCACTGCCTTGTTGAAGAGGACCAGCGTCATCATCAAGAAACTTATGGACGAGAATGCCATGCTGCGCATTGAGCGCAGAAGGCTGGTGGAGGAATCCGTCGATGCTCTCAATCAGCATCTTGAGGACAAGAAAGAGCTCATCGCCGCTTCCCGCGGAGACTAGTTCCCGCGGCCTGCAGCAATGCATCAAGAAAGTAGAGATCAGCTAGCCAGATCGTTGTCTTCCTTCTTCTTTTGCCCTTGTGTATTTCGAGCGTTGCCGCATGTGGATTTTAATTATGTTCATTTTTGCGGGGATTTTAATTACGTTCCTAAATATTTAAGACAATTATTATCTAGTCCATGCAAAACTTTCTTTTCAGATTTTCATTTTTCTCTCTTAAATGTCAGTTTAGTGACACATATAGCCACACCATAGGACAGGGGCTCGGGCGCCAATAACGGAGACATTGGGAGGGAGGTGCGCGGCGGGTATAAGTCAAAGGGCTCTCCTCCCAACGAGCACGCGCAGAGGTCTGATCGCACGCCTCCTGTACTCAACTAGCTACCCCGCACGACACCTCCTAGCCAGTGAAAAAGGGGACGCGTGGCGGCACGTAATTGGTAAGTGGAACACCCACAGTTTCAATAATACTTGTGTTTCTGATTTGTAACATGACAACACTTGTTCCAAAATGACTTTGTTGATTGTTAATGTGTGCGCCTTCGCAAATCCGACAGAAAAGTTACCACAACATGTTGGTGCCATGTCACGACACCATGCCAAGTTTCATGATTTTGAGGCGTGTTTTGGATTTATACGAATTGAAAAACCAAGTTTCTTAATCTTTTCGGTCGAGCCACGATGCCTAGATGTTTGAATTTCATTCCTATTTCTTGCATGGAACCTAGAAATTCACCCAAGGAAACACATGTAATTTTTCAACCAACTTTGGTGCACTGGAGCATGTGCTTGTAGTAAAAATTTGAATTATGCATATTAAATGCCCAGAAACTCAATTAATGTATAAAAAAGGCCAAACAAACCCGGAATAATTCCAAAATTTATCATGATACTTCTATTTGGTCTAATTTGCCTGTGTAGAAAAATTAAGGCAGGAGAAGGCAGTGTACGTATGTCCTTTCGCGCACGGAGGTGACACGTTCCCTGTTGGAACCATGAGCCTTCTTGAGGGAAGCTCTGTGGTGTCAAAACTGGCGGATCTCGGGTAGGGGGTCCCGAACTATGCGTTTAAGGTCGATGGTAACACGAGACAGGGGACACGCTGTTTACCCAGGTTCAGGCCCTCTCTATGGAGGTAATACCCTACTTCCTGCTTGATTGATGTTGATGAATATAAGTATTGCAAGCGTTGATCTACCACGAGATCATAATGGCTAAACCCTAAAATCCTAGCCTGTATGACTATGATTATGATTGTCCTCCCTCCGGACTAAGTCCTCCGGTTTATATAGACATCGAGAGGATCTAGGGTTACACAAGGTCGGTTACAAAGAAAGGAATCTACATATTTGATCGCCAAGCTTGCCTCTCATGCCAAGGACAGTCCCATCCGGACACGAGTGCAGTCTTTGGTCTTCGTATCTTCACAGCCCATCAGTCCGGCCCATGGCTAACAGGCCGGATGACCGAGGACCCCTTAGTCCAGGACTCCCTCAGTAGCCCCCGAACCAGTCTTTAATGACGAGGTGTTCGGCGCATAGATTGTCTTCGGCATTGCAAGGCGGGTTCATCCACCAATGACTTCCAAGTAGTGTGTTCGGCCTTCCATTTAATGTTGTACCCCTCGGCTTCTGTGTATCAACAACTTCAGTTTCCACGTGTCGAGCAAATGCGAGAGGTCAGGGTATTTATGCACTTAACACCCCAGCCGCGCAAGGTACAGTGTCTATTTAACGAGATTGGATCCCAAATCCATTCAACATCTCGCAAAGAAAATCCTCTAAGGTTGCTTGGAAAGAACACTCCGACATGTCTAGCATCCCCAGCTCCTCCTCCTGTCCCTGCGGCCCAGAAAGAGGCAAATGGGAGAAGTGCTCCATATCCCACCGTCAGCTGGTAGAGCTGCAAACGTAGGGGTTTCTCCCCCTTGCGGATCTAGTCCCTGTTCGAGCATGGTTGGCCTCCTTCAACGGCAAAACCCAGGTGGAGGATTTCCCCAATCCATCCGTGGGGGAACAATTATGTTTCATCCCCTATCTGTTAAGGGGCGTGGGATTTCCAATTCATCCATTCCTCCGAGGGCTTCTGGAATATTATGGCCTCCAGCTACACAACTTTACACCAGCCTCCATCCTGCACATTGCGGGTTACGTCACTTTATGCAAACTATTCCTGGGTTGTGATTCCCATTTTGAACTATGGAGAAGGTTATTCTGCCTTGTCCCACATAACCACGAAGGATCAATTTCGAAGTGGACGAAGCCGAAATATGGCGCGTTGCCGAGACCGGATACCTATCCGACACACTGAAGAAGGCTTCTGAAGAGTGGACTTCTGAGTCGTTCTACATCGAGGACATCGTACTTCCAGACACAGTCCGGAGGGGTCTTCCTGAGTTCATAAGTGCTCCTTTAAAGAAACGCCACAGCTGGCGCCCTCGGAGCCTCGAGGAAGAAGATAGTGCGGAGGTTCGCCAACTCCTAAGCAAGATAAGGACCCTCGCCCAGTCCGTATGCACGATAGTCGAAGTAATGGCGACCTCCATAGTGCGGGGAGTCCAGCCACTCCAATACAGAGGACTTCCGATGTGGCACTACAATGGGGAAGATTACGCCTCCTGCTGCGGTAGAAAAGGTCCAGACACCCTTGCCGCCCTGGCCAAAATACTGGCCGAACTGTTCAAAGGGGAGGAAAAGGAGTTCTTGCGCATCAAGCACAGGGAAGGATACTCTATGTATAATCCTCCTAGCTGGGTAAGCCCCCAACTCCTCTGCTCTACTCATTCTACTCCCTGAGCTATGTTCAACCAACATTAACCCATCCATTTATAACAGCACTGGCGAAACACTTCCAAGGGGCTTTATAGCCCCGCCCCGCAGCCCGAGGTCCACAATCAGGACCTTGACCCCGGATCCGAAGAGGATCCGGATATATTTGTGGTGCTTGATAATGGGGTGTTTTACCAAAGGAGCTATGATGGCACAGAAGTTGCCATCGTCGCTGATTAACCCGGTCTTCTCCCCGCTTCACACGTAAGTAATCCGGAGATACCTTGTCCAAGGGAGTTTTCTCATTCTTCCTCACCCACCGCTCAAAAGGGGAGGCGTTCAGCGCGCCATGCTGCCCCAGGGGTATCTCCGAAGGGAGTGGCCCCTACGCCGGGCAAGCCTTCGAAGAGGAAGGCAAACAAAGATACGGCCCAGGCTTCATCCAAGAGGTATGGATTTGCAAATATGCACCTTGGCAGTCACATCCAACTGTGACCTTTCTGTTTATCCTATATCAGGAAAAAAGTATGCCGGGCTATATCCGGGGGTCCGGCCGGTCATACTTCCCACAGCCAGGATCCAGATCCTGCCATAAAGACGGGGGCTGATGCGGCGGTAATGCCGGACTGTCCTCCAACCGAGGATTCGGATGATGTATCCGTCACTAACTCGGAAGTGGAGAGCGCCATGAATCATCAGTGTCGCAGGGCCATTTTACAATACCCCGGCTTTTCAAAAGAGGCATTTAACGCCTTCAGCTCGGTTGATGCATACATCCGAGCTGCTCGAAATGGGCTTAACAGAGCCACAAAGCAGCATTTAAAAGATGTGTGGGTAAGTGTACTTTGTCCGAATATGATAACCATATGCCAGTAGCCCCCGAGACATGAAGCAGTTGGTACAACTAATTTGAGTGTCGTTGTATAACTAGGTTCTTATGGAGAAGAACGACTTGCTAGCCCAAGAGCTAGAAAAGTGTCAAACGCAGCTGACTGCTGCCCGTGTCAAACTAGAGAAATCCAAGAAGGCGTCTCCTGGTAATGTTCCCCTCCATCGAGAAAACATAATGGTATACCAATAATGCTAACACGGTTGCTCACCTCTTATTAGGATCACTAGATCAACTACAAGAACAACTGAAAGTTGCCCAAGGCGGAGAACGAGAAGCCAAGAAACTGCTAGCCGCGGGCGAGCGTGTTCTCACAAAAGTCGTGATGGAGAAAAACAAGCTCCAGGATTCGAATACCCGATTGGGCGAGGAACTGAAGGATGTACGGGCCCAGCTAGCTAACTCCGTAAAGGAGAATAAAAGGCTGTGAGGTGGCATATTTAGTATGTGGTCGAACTTACCTTCGAATAACTTGGAGATGGAG
This sequence comes from Triticum urartu, assembly GCF_003073215.2. Classification (NCBI taxonomy): domain Eukaryota; kingdom Viridiplantae; phylum Streptophyta; class Magnoliopsida; order Poales; family Poaceae; genus Triticum; species Triticum urartu. The sequence continues at coordinate 370,608,751 of NC_053023.1, read as the reverse complement.
AAGACTGACAGAGTTATGTCTGCAGGTATGCTGATCGGTCGTCCCGAAGAGGAGATGTCCGGTTTCTCGGGCGATCTGCTACAAGAGCTATCGCTAGTGCACAAGCAGGCTCAGCAGGCGATGCGAAGTGTTGCCAAGGCCTTATGGCCATCTGCCTCCCCTCCAGGAAAGATGGAGGAGCTTATACAGCTTTTCAAGGGAGCGTGGCGGCGCTTTCTATTGTGGAAGATATCGTCTTAACGGGAAGGTCCATGAGAGGCATGTGCCATGGTGAAAACATGGTATACCAATCTTAATCCGAATCATATGGCTCGGGTCGGACCTCTAGGGTCATATGGAAAAGAAGTTCCAGTTAATTTGGTATACGACCAAGTAGAAATAGCCGCCAAGTATTCCCAGCAGGATTGTAAGCTAGACAGCCTGCTGGACGGTATAGGGGAGGAAATTTTTGAGTCCAATTGACTGTGTACCTTTCTTGACATATGTAACTTCTAGCTGAATTGTAAAATGATTGTCATGGCAGACCTTTTCGCTTCAACCTCGGAACCCGAAGGTGCGGAGTGTTTCCGAATACCAGTGCGGCCAAATAGATTGGGGTATGCATGGAAACCAAGCGTAGGTGTCGGTGTCAAAACCGGCGGATCTCGGGTAGGGGGCCCCGAACTGTGCGTCTAAGGCGGATGGTAACAGGAGGCATGGACACGATGTTTACCCAGGTTGGGGCCCTCTTGATGGAGGTAATACCCACGTCCTGCTTGATTGTTCTTGATGATATGAGTTGTACAAGAGTTGATCTACCACGAGATCAGAGAGGCTAAACCCTAGAAGCTAGCATATGGTATGATTTTATGTTGTCATACGGACTAAAACCCTCTGGTTTATATAGACACTGGAGGGGGTTAGGGTTACACAAGGTCGGTTACAAAGGAGGAGATGTATATATCCGTATTGCCTAGCTTTCCTTCCACGCCAAGTAGAGTTCCATCCGGACACGAGACGAAGTCTTCAATCTTGTATCTTCATAGTCCAACAGTCCGGCCAAAGGATATAGTCCGCTGTCCGGAGACCCCCTAATCCAGGACTCCCTTAGTAGCCCCTGAACTCGGCTTCAATGACGATGAGTTCGATACGCAGTATTGTGTTCGGCATTACAAGGCGGATTCCTCCTCCAAATACACCATGGAAGAGTTTGAATACAAGGATAGTGTCCGACCCTGCAAAATAAGTTCCATGTACCACCGTAGAGAGAATAATATTTCCACAAATCTAATCTGCTGACATGTTCTGATAGCATGACATGATGTCACGACCCGGTCGTTATTCGAACCGTTTTTCTTAACCAGCTCCGCACATAACGCGAGGCAGTTTCCTTGACACGTCTTGTCAAAGCAGAGATCGTGTCCCCCCTATCATGGGATTCTCATTAATACAAATGTGGGTAACACAACCATGCCTGTTGGTATGACTCCTAGATCTTAGGTAAGTCTCAAACGGCCACGAGGAGGATGCCTGATATTCACCCTCTTTATAGAGGGGGCAAGGCTTTTTCTTTTTTCCCTCCCGCGCTCAATCGAATCCTTCCCCCACCTCAAGTTCTAACACCCAAAGCTCAGGTCAGGTGCTTCGGACCTTCAACTATGTCCGGATCCACCCTTCAAGGTCGGTGGATGCCTTCCTCCGTCATAGAGGAGGACATCAAGAAGTTGAGAGAGGCCAGATATCTGACCGCCGAAATTTCACATAGGCTGCCCGCTCGAGGCATGTTGTCCCTACTCCCGAACCCAACGGGAGTGTTGTGTTCATTTCCCACTTCCTCCGAGGACTAGGCCTCGCTCTGGATCCCTTTGTTAGGGGTCTTATGTTCTATTACGGGATGGATTTTCATGATCTGGACCCGGATTCCCTTCTTCACATCTCGTCATTTATTGTCGTATGTGAGGCCTTCCTCCGCGTTACACCTCACTTCGGCCTATTGCTCAAGACCTTCGATGTGAAGCCGAAGATGATCGAGGGGTAGCACGCAGCGTGCGGAGGTGCTTTAATAAGAAAAATTGTTGACGCTCCATGGCCAGAGGGTTCCTTTCCAAAGGTGTCCGGATTGTGGCAGCGGGAGTGGTTTTACGTCACAGCTCCCCGAAGTGCCAAGTGGGTAGCTGCCCCCACCTTTTGCTCGCGCTCCCCACCACAACTGATGTCATGGGTCAGCAGGGGGCTGAGCTAGGGTCCAGCAAAAAAGGACATGCCAATACTGCAAAGCCGTCTCCGATATCTCTTTGAGAGAGATTTCAGTTTGGTTATGGTAATGCAAGTTATGCTAGTTCATCGAATCCAGCCTTGCAAACGCCAACCCCTCCGCATGTGGGAATTCAACCCGGAACGACCGCGTGCTATTCAGCATTTCCTCAGCATGACGCACGAAGAGATGTACAAATCGTTCTTCGGACCCCGAATAGAGTGTCCGGACACCACCGAGGACGTGGGCCTGAGATGCAACCGCCCCGCTGCCCAAGTAAGTAATCCCATGCCGGACCTGCTGTCCTTTTATCATGACATGATTCTAAAGAGCCACCTTTTGACAAGGACTGGATAACAAAGGCGATGATGATTAGGTGTTTGTCCCCCCTTCCCGAGGGCTTGGACAATCCGATACTGGACAAGATGCTCGAGCCAGCGCCTTTCACAATGTCCTCAAAAGAAGATGATGGGGGAATAAAGAGGGCGAAAGCAGGCCTCACTCGCTACTTATTCCAGCCGGGGGAATGAGAACCTCCACGAGGGAGGACAATCAAAGGGAGGAATCTGACATTCTCCCCCCCCCCCGGGGAAGGAAGAGGACAACCTCTGAAGATCCAGAAACTAAGGTTTCCAAATGGGAAAAGAAATCTTCATCAGAGGGTCCTGCCTCGGAGGGTATTCTTGCCGCACAATGTCCGCGCGGGGATCAGCCCAGTACCGAGCTGTAAGTAATAGAAAAGTACTTAATAGTGAAAACATCCTACCTTACTTCCGAAGATAATAACCGATGCTTATAAATTGTAGTCCGGATCGTAGCCCTTCTCGACAGAGTTCATCTTCGGGGGATCTTCTTCCAGAGATGATGGAGAGCGAAACGCCTCCCCTGGATACCCCACCTCAAGAAGCGGGCGACCTTGAAGTGTCGTCGCAAAGGGTATCTCCGGATCTACTAGGGCCGGAGGATAACCCTTTGGCTACCCGGAATCCCCAGTATCCGGCTCCTAAGAAGAGCGACAGCAAGGGTCGTACATTGTGCGGTCGGACGCGCTGAAGGATCTTCTGGGGCAAACGCCCGTCTCGGAAGCGCATCGTACGCTAATGGGTATAGTAATTGAAAGGATTTTATCCGCTGAAAGTGGTTTGCATGAAGCCTTTATGAGTCTGCTGAAAGGCTTCGAGGTACGTGAAATAATGCATGTTTTTAACAGTACCACATACGTTTGGTATGCCCTATGCAGATAGTAGCCCCTGAGACTCTGGTTGTCGTCAAAAACGGCGGCAAACAGAGGATCATAGTCCCAGGTAACAACCAGACCGCCTTTATGTGCAGGTGGCTGAAGCTCCGGTGGCTAGCCGGACTGATGGGTTTGGTGAGCTAAAGTGGTAACTTGATGCAGCAGACGCCGACATCATGCTTGTCAACAAGCGGCTTGACGAGGCACGGGGTGAGTGATTTTTCTGGTGATCGTCACATAATAAGAGTAGCATGATGCCAGTATCTTTAATGTGTTGTGACTGCAGACCCTTCAGGCAGAGCTTGCCCGAGCCAAGGAGCAAGCAAGGAGTAGCAATGCGGCCGCTCTAAAGGCGGCCAAAGAGTTAAGGGCCGAACAGGCCGCGCATTGCGAGAGCACGGAAAAAATAGCCAAGATGGTTGTAGAGCTAAAAGATACCGCTGACCGTTACCGGCTTCTTGAAGAAGAAAACCGGGCGAAGGCGACGGACCTGGAGAAGGCCCTGGTGGCTGCCAAGGAAGCCCGCTCCGAAATTAGAGCGACGAAGGAGGAGCTGAATCAAGCTGCAGATATCGTGTCTAGGAAGCCCTTCTTGTTGCGGACTAAGTTCGGAGATCCGATGTATGCTCCTTTGTACCAGCTATGGAGTTCTGCGGACGCGTACATGGATTTGGCTGCAAGTGCTGCTGATGCGGCCGAGTACTTCAAGGGTCAGAAAGGTCACGAAGTGGAAAAGCTGTTCTGGTCACAGTTTCACGCTTCAGTCCGTCCATTGCTGTTGAATGAGCAATTGGCCGAGTGGGCCGAGCTCGATAGGTTGTCCGGACTTGCCATGAGGTCCGTTGTGGATCACCTGTGGTCGAGATGGCCAAGGCCGAATAACTACTTTAGTTTAGTCCAACAATTCCTTGGTGTTGTGCCACGCATCGATGCTGTAAAGAGATCGGCGTGCATAGAGGGTGCGCGGATGGCCTTTGCCCGTGTCAAGACATACTGGGCGGAGATGGAGGCCACCACTATTGCGACACATGGTTCAGCCGTAGTCCCAGTGGCTGCCGAGCACTACTTTGAAGAAGTTCTTGAAGGCGCTTGTTCGATAGAGGCTCAGTGCTCGAAGAATGTTATGTTCAAGTGAAATGTATTCCCATTGTAAAAACAATGTTTTATTGAATTGTCAAGGCTATATTTATACTTTTTCCCGAAAGTACTATGGTGCCTCCTGTGTGGCCGTTTATGTATATATGTGTATAACCTGAAAGTTTGCAGTCGTCGGCTTCCGCCCCCACGCATATAATGCGGGGGTGTTTGCAAAAGATGCATATCCAAACTTGATCCAACGTCTTTTTCCTTTAAGGAGGTGATAGCGTAGCGAACGGGGCAATCGGACTATATTGCTTTAACACTTTCACTTAGCCATAGGAGTTTGACAGTGGGGCTACTATATAGCCCCTGGTACTTCTGCGCTCGTCCGAATACGGGGCGCGTACGTAGATGACCAGGAAACGGCCCTTCGTTAATGCAGAGGAATCCCAAAGATTCCGATGAGTCATCGAGTGGTTGAACAGTCTCTCGCTATATCAAGACAGTCAGTTTTCGGCTTTCTCTACTGAGGTGCTCATCCGGATGAACTAGGGCACAATCGCAGTAGTTCTCCCAGTGCTACCTTAGCCAATATAACGGAACGTAAGGTACCAAAACATGGGAGCCTGGCAAACCCAACATTTCACCAAAGACATGATTCAGAGCTGATGCATATAGGGCCAAACTCGCGACACCGAACACTCCCTAAGGTGTTTAGTCTTTATAACATATACCGGGCTGAACAATGCCCTTAATAAGAAACCCCATGTGTCCAGGTACGTGCAAAATCCTGGCATGGCAACATGCCAATAATGCCATCATCCTTCTCGGTTGTGTGGAGTATCCGGAGGATGTGAGCAACAAGAGATAATAAAAAAGGTTTACGCATGGTCTTAATCTAAAAAGAAACCTCTGGGCGGGTCCCTGCTGCACGTCTACGCCTGTGTCTCCATTGTGCCGTGTCCTGGACGGGTGTAGCACGATTGTCATCTACAAAAGGAAAGAACTTAGGTGAAAGTTGCCATACTAAAAAAGAAGAGTTGGTTATTATCAATGAACTATCAAAATTCAAGAGAAGCCAAGTTGAGCCGGGCTGTCCCTGATTACACGTGGGAAGCCCCTGGTATCGTTTATGAGGGTTTGATCACCAAACCAATCTCATTTATATATAGTGGAATGCCGGATTTGTTTGTCCGTGTCCGTGGTCTTGACGACCTGCCATTTTTCTGGTTGGTGAGGCCGTCTAATTTGCGGCTGCTAGAGCCGCCGCATACTCTTCCGTACGTGGGAAACGTTCGGTATTTCCACTAACTGAGATGATGCCACGTGGACCAGGCATCTTAAGCTTGAAAAAAGCATAATGTGGTATTGCGTTAAAACGAGCGAAAGTCGTTCTTCCGAGGAGTGCTTGATAGTCACTTCGGAATGGGGCAATGTGAAAAGTTAACCTTTCGCTTTAGAAGTTATCGGGAGAACTGAATACCACCTCTAGTAGTAGAGAGCCCGTATAGTGGGCCTCTTGGCTTGGTATTACTCCCTTGAAAGTAGTATTACTGTGGCTTATTTGTGTCGGGTCTATCCCCATTTTGCGGACTGTGTCCTGATATATCGGATTTAGATCACTGCCGCCGTCCATGAGGACTCGTGTGAAATGGTACCCATTTATTATTGGGTCTAACACCAAGGCCGTTACTCCTTCGTGCCAGATATTTGTCTCGTGATCCCTACGATCAAAAGTGATCGGGCAGGCCAACCAGGGGTTGAACCTAGGGGTGACGGGCTCTATGGCGCGTGCGCCTTGGAGTGCATGATTGCTTCTCCTCTTTGTCACATGGATCACGTTTACTGTTTTACCCTCTGGTGGGAACTTTTTTTGTCCTCTGGCGCTTTGCTGGCGAGGCTCATCCTCGTCTTCGCTTGGTGTCTCTTCCCCTTTGTGTTCGGCGTTTAGCTTACCGGCCTGCTTAAAGACCCAACATTCTCGATGGGTATGATTTGCAGGTTTGTCTAGGGTGCCATGAATCTGATAGAGTTTGTCAAGAATTTTGTTTAGGCCAGATTGTCCTTCTTTGCTGCCTTTGAAAGGCTTTTTCCGCTAACATGGTCGGGAGCCCCTGAATCCGGCGTTTACCGCCGTGTTATCTGGGCTACCTTCTTTAATTCGACGCTTATTTTTGTTGCTTCATGGTTTACCATTGCCATCCCTGACTTCGGATGTGCTTGGGTCACTGGTGCTGCTACTGGCCAACCAGCTGTCCTCGCCCGCACAAAAGCGGGTCATGAGGCTTGTTAGGGCTGCCATTGTTCTCGGTTTTTCTTGACCGAGGTGTCTGGCGAGCCATTCGTTTCGGACGTTATGTTTAAAAGCTACTAAGGCTTCAGCGTCCGGACAGTCGACGATTTGGTTCTTCTTGGTGAGGAACCTGTTCCAAAGCTTTCGGGCGGACTCTCTGGACTGTTGGATTATATGACTTAAATCGTCTGCATCCGGAGGTCGGACATAAGTCCCTTGAAAATTGGCCCGAAAAGCGTCCTCGAGCTCCTCCCAACTTCCAATTGAGTTTTCGGGGAGGCTTTTCAGCCAGTGCCGAGCTGGCCCTTTAAGCTTGAGGGGCAAGTATTTAATGGCATGGAGATCGTCTCCACGAGCCATATGAATATGGAGGATGAAGTCCTCTATCCAGACTCCAGGGTCTATGGTTCCGTCGTACGCCTCTATGTTCACCGGTTTGAATCCCTCTGGGAATTTGTGATCTAGCACCTCATCAGCGAAACATAAGGGCTGTGCGGCACCCCTGGAATGGGATGCGCCATGGTGTTCGGACGGTTGTAGTATTCGTTGTCGGTTTTGTACTGTAGCGCGCTTCATAGGTCCATAGATAGATCTTGTCACGCTAGATTTTTTATGCAGGTTCTCACGTAGATCATGTGTTGACTTATGCGTGACTTTTTAGCCGCTCTATCATTTTCACAAGGTGGTGGATCTGGCCGGTTGGCCGTATCACTTTTCAGCTGTATGGGCTCTAAGGCCTCATCGTCGAATTCCGGTAATAGCTTGCGCATTGGATAGCTATTTTTATGGTAACTCCCACCATACTTTGTTCCACTTGCTGTTGAGTGTATCTTGTGCGACCTTGATCCTTTGCTTCTGTTTCTTCAGGCTCCTCGCTGTGGCAATAAGCCTTCTGCAGAGGTTTTCTTGCTCCAAGTGCGTTTCCGAGATGATCTGTGCATCTTCGTCTGGATTGTTTTCTTCCCAGATGGGATTTGATGAGGCTTATCCTTGGCGTCGTCGTGGTCAGACGTCGGATCCGTACTATGTTTGCAGTTTGCATGTTGATCGTGCTCTGCCACTAGGGTGGTGCAGTCATCGTTTCTTCTAGAGTTGACTGGACTATTATTTCCTCTTACGCTGTTATCGCTGTTTTTGCTATGGCGGGACTTAGAGCGGCGCAGCTGACATCGGCGCCGGGGTTGCTTGGAGGGGGCATCCTCCGCTGTCTCTTTGACATTGCCCTCTCTGGGTGTATCCACCATGTATACGTCATGTGATGAAGTGGCGGTCCAGCACCCTATGGGCGGTGGTTCCTGTTCGTCTCCTGCATCGTCGTCCATGCCATCGATGTCTTCGGGGTCGAAGTCAAGCATGTCGGTTAAGTCGTCGACAGTGGCTACTAAGTGGGTGGTGAGTGGGCAGTGAATTTCTTCGTCGTCCGCATCCCATTCTATCCGGACATAGTTCGGCCAAGGTTCTCCTGACAGGGAGAGAGAGCTTAATTAATTTAGCACATCTCCGAAAGTTGAGTGCTGAAAGATATCCGTGGAGGTGAATTCCATGATCGGTGCCCCGTCGGATTCGACAGCACGGATGTAGGTGGCTCAGAGTCCGTGGCCGGGGATAAATCCAGTGGTTCGGCAACGCGGCTCTCGAAAGGGGTGAAGTCAGTATCTGGCTCTATCGCCACTGAGAGTGCGTGTCAGGACCCTGATTCCAAGTCACATCGATCTAGCCGGTAACACCTCATATCACTCTGCGGCCTCACGCACGGTATTCCCACGGGTGTCGCCTTACCATGGCCCGGGACCGTTTGCGCCTTTTGGCTCACGTATATCACAGAGAACCCGGGCCGACATGACTAGTCGTGAACCCAAAGTGGCACTAACTTACGGGGACAGGCATACATGAATCAACATCGAGCATGTCGGTCAGAAGTGTGCGAATCCGGGCTGTAGCTCTGGGCTAATAGGACTCCGGTGAACCGGGCTGTAGCAGGCTAGGCAGGACTCCGGATGTCACCGCATGACATTTCCCCAAAGGGACAGACACATGAACGAAGTGAATCACATGCCGGCCAGTAAAGTGTTCCGGAGCAGTAGTGCTGGGCTAGCAGGACTCCGGTGAACCGGGCTGTAGCAGACTACTACGGCTCATGGAAGCACAAGACTACATTTCCGCATAAAAGAGGCTACCAATGATAAACAACTAGGTTGTCGGATCCCACACATACCAAGCATTTCAATCATACACACAATATGCTCAATATGTGCAATACAACATGGCATCACAACAAGACTCTACGACTCAGAGTATTTATTAGGCTCCGAGGAGCCAAGTATTACAAACATGGGTCTCATGACCCAACATACAGAGCATACAAGCAACAAGCACATGAGGAAGCTTAACGTGTTTGAGTACAGACAACTACAAATGAAGAAGGCTCGGAAGCCTGAATATATACAAGACCCTCCCAAGGTACAAGATCGTAGCTGAGGTAACAAGCAAACATCAAAGTCCACATGGAAATACTAGCGAGACAGACGTCTCTCTGCAAAACATAGAATAAGCAAACGTGAGTACAAATGTACCCAGCAAGACTTACATCAGAACTATCTACATATGCATCAGTATCAACAAAGGGGTGGTGGAGTTTAACTGCAGCAAGCCAGCTTTGACTTAGTGGATAACCTGAACTACGACTGCAAGTAACTCTTTGAGGTAGCGCACACGAGTCCACATATTCATCATATCAATACTCCACTATGGATCCGCTCCCGTCTCCCTACGAGAACGCCATCCCTAGCACTCACGCTTATCTTGCGCATTTTAGAGTATCCACTTTCACTTGTCTATGAACTGTACAAGGGGTCCAAGTTTCCATATCTGAGGAATCCGGCTATTCGAATAGATAATGATAACCCTGCAGGGGTGTACTTCTTCACACACGCTCTCACCACTTATCGCCCTGTACACGTCATGTACCTCGACAACCTTCAAGCGGAAGCCGGGCAAAGGTGTCGGCCACGACCTGACTAACCACACAAGTCTCTCGTCCAGGTTTATTGCCTATTCGGGTTCCATCCGCAAGGAGATCCAGCCGGGGTGTCGCTCACGGCCCCAAACGATGTGTGCAGGGTTCCCAAGCCCACCATCCGGGTGCCACTTGGTACATCGTGCCACTGTGCCTAGTCTGTCCCAAGCCCACCTGTACCGGGTGCCACTTGGTAGACTACTAACACTACCTACAAACACCAGAATCTAGTTGCAACTCCTGGACAGAGATCGAGTGGATTAATAAGTCGAGAGAGGTCAAGTTACCGGAACCCAATGTGTGTAGTAACTATTCATGGATCACAAACACAGAACTCAGTTCCTAAGAACGGCTGCAATGAGACAACCCACCATGTACTCCTACATGGCCTCTCACCGCTACCTTTACCAAATCGTGTTCACACACTTAACTCTCAACAGTAGGGAAGCTCCGGTTTGCAAGAAGCTTACACCAAACCTTGTCCCAATTCGGCCAAAAAATGTACCGCAGCATGTTGGTGCCATGCCATGAGACCATGCCAAGTTTCATGATTTTCAGGCGTGTTTTGGATTTACAGGAATTAAAAAATCAAGTTTCTCAATCTTTCTAGCCGAGCCATGACGCCCAGACGTTTGAATTTCATTCCCATTTCTTGCATGTGACCTATAAATTCACCCAAAGACACACATGTGATTTTTGAACCAACTTTGGCGCCCTAGAGCATGTGCTTGTAGTTCAAATTTGAATTATGCACATTAAATGCGATGAAACTCAATCAATGTATTAAAAGGCCAAACAAACCCAGAATAATAACAAATTTTAGCATGATACTTCTATTTGGTCTGATCTTCCTGTGTAAAAAAATTTAGCTGGGAGGAAGCAGTGTACGTATGTTGTTTCGCACACGGAGGTAACACGTTCCCTCACGGAACTACGAGCCTTCTTGAGTAAAGCTCCGATTTGCAAGAAGCTTACACCAAAGCCTATCCCAATTTGGCCAAAAAAATCTACCGCGGCATGTTGGTGCCATGTCATGACATCATGACAAGTTTCATGATTTTCAGGCGTGTTTTGGATTTACAGGAATTAAAAACCAAGTTTCTCAATCTTTCCGGCCAAGCCACGATGCCCAGATGATTGAATTTTATTCCCATTTCTTGCATGGGACCTATAAATTCAGCCAAAGACACACATGTGATTTTTCAGCCAACTTTGGTGCACTAGAGCATGTTCTTGTAGTTCAAATTTGAATTATGCACATTAAATGCCCAGAAACTCAATTCATGTATAAAAAAGGCCAGATTTACCCGAAATAATACCAAATTTTAGCACGATACTTTTATTTGGTCTCATCTGCCTGTGTAAAAAAATTAAGGCGGGAGAAGGTAGTGTACGTATGTCGTTTCGCACAAGGAGGGGGCACATTCCCTCTCGAAACCACGAGCCTTCTTGAGGGAAGCTCCGGTTTGCAAGAACCTCACACCAAAGCTTGTCCCAATTCGGCCAAAAAAATTACCGCAGCATGTTTGTGCCATGCCATGAGACAATGCCAAGTTTCATGATTTTCAGGCGTGTTTTGGATATACAGGAATTAAAAAATCAAGTTTCTCAATCTTTTCGGCCGAGCCACGACGCCCAAATGTTTGAATTTCATTCCTATTTCTTGCATGGGACCTATAAATACACCCAAGGACACACATGTGATTTTTGAACCAACTTTGGTGGACTGGAGCATGTGCTTGTAGTTCAAATTTGAATTATGCACATTAAATGCGCAGAAACTCAATCAATGTATTAAAAGGCCAAACGAACCCGAAATAATACCAAAATTTAGCATGATACTTCTATTTGGTCTAATCTTCCTGTGTAAAAAAATGAAGTCCGGAGAAGACAGTGTACGTATGTTGTTTCGCACATGGAGGTGACACGTTCCCTCTCGCAACCACGCGCCTTCTTGAGGGAAGCTCCGCTTTGCAAGAATCTCACACCAAAGCTTGTCCCAATTCGGCCAAAAAATTTACTACAACATGTTGGTGGCATGCCATGAGACCATGAAAGGTTTCGTGATTTTCAGGCGTGTTTTGGATTTACAGGAATTAAAAAATCAAGTTTCTCAATCTTTTTGGCCGAACCACGACGCCCAGATGTTTGAATTTCATTCCCATTTCTTGCATGGGACCTATAAATACACCCAAGGACACACATGTGATTTTTGAACCAACTTTGGTGGACTGGAGCATGTGCTTGTAGTTCAAATTTGAATTATGCACATTAAATGCGCAGAAACTCAATCAATGTATTAAAAGGCCAAACGAACCCGAAATAATACCAAAATTTAGCATTATACTTCTATTTGGTCTAATCTTCCTGTGTAAAAAAAATTAAGTCGGGAGAAGACAGTGTACGTATGTTGTTTCGCACACGGAGGTGACACGTTCCCTCTCGG